>NW_027885485.1:0-13043 GCF_054177405.1 Leptonychotes weddellii | reverse complement strand
ATGGAACACTTCATCTAAAACTAATGATGTAATGTATAAAATATAAAAAATATAAATATAAAAATAAAATATAAAAAAATTAAATTAAAAAAAAAAAAGATTTTACCACAACTGGGGTGCCTGGGTGGCTCAGTCGTTAAGCGTCTGCCTTCGGCTCAGGTCATGATCCCAGGGTCCTGGGATCGAGCCCCGCATCAGGCTCCCTGCTCGGCGGGAAGCCTGCTTCTCCCTCCCCCACTCCCCCTGCTTGTGTTCCCTCTGTCGCTGTGTCTCTCTCTCTGTCAAATAAATAAATAAAATCTAAAAAAAAAAAAAGATTTTACAACAACCAAAACCCACTTGAAAAATTTTGTATTTCTACTGTGTGCCACCAGATGCTTTACAGTCGCAAACCCTGGGAACGGGACTCATTCTAAAGGATCCCATCACTTCCTATAAAATCTGCCCAGAACAGGGCGGGGGTCTGGTAAGTGGCCATCAGCCGGTTTGGTGCCTGACTCAATGCTGTCATCAGCCCTGCCTGAAGCTGGCAGGAGACCAGGCCTCGAACAAGCGCATCTTCCTACGGTGCACAATGAGGCTGGCTTTATCAGTTACGCTTCAGTCTCCCCGCCCAAGGATCCAGTGAACATGACTTCATATTTTCTTATGCTGAAGAATAAGCTACCACCTTCCAGGCCATTCTGTCTATAGCTAATCGTGACCAGCTTAGCATCTCGCTACACAAAAAGCTTGGTATGTCCTTTCCTTATCACAGTGTTCTTCTTTTCTAGGTCATTTTTTTCTTTAAATGGCAGCACACTGGTTACAAACTCCTCTCCCTGCAGAGCCACCCCCACTGTTAACAGGACTCCCTTAGAAGAGGAATGTTCATCCCTTGCCTTTGTTTATTGTCACTACATTCTCACAGCGAAACTGTTTCTTCCCATCAGCTAATGCCCTGGTTTTTCCAGAGCTGTTACTGAGAATGGTTTTGAGTATCTTCGTAAGTTATTTCCACACACGTTCCCCTTCGCCCGTATGCTGTGTGTGGTTTTGTGGGTTTTGTTGGAAGGAAAAGCACCCAAGGCTGCAGGGCACTGGCTGCGGGCTTGTCTCCACTGACCCTCTGACTGTCGGGGAGGTGTGCTGAGGGACCCCAGAAACCACTCACAGCAACAGCGCTTCACCCCAATGTTGCTGGCCACGCTCCCTGGGGAAGAACATGTTGTCGCTATTGGCTCCTCCTCTCCCACCGCCGTCTCAGTGGGAGAGTGGCCATCAGCTCCCCCTGTGAGGGGACAGCCTGGCGGAGACCACACGGAGTAAGGAGTGAGCCCACCACCCCCCAGCCCTGGGGCCGTGCGGGAAAGCCTAAAGGCGGGGTCAGACTAAGATGTGTTAAAGAACCAGAATGAGCCCCGACACAAAGCACCCACCTTCAGCTGATGCTCAGGGTCAGAGTGCAGCAGAGGCCCTAGCAAGGCCACTGCAGCCCAAACACACATGTTTTCTCTTCCAAAATATATATATACTTGCTAGAGACAACAAATCATTCAGAAAGTACCCAGCATGTAATCCTAAGATTCCCTAATGGGATCTCATCATTTATATTAAATTATACAACGATTTACATACTGTTACTTTATACAAACGCTGAAAAAAATAAAATCTACTTCTAAATTTGGACACTACGGTTTATTAGTGAATAGCACTAGACATGCATAATGCACAACCAAAACAGTAAGTTTTTTTTGAATCTCAAAGACAGAGACCGAGATTACTACGGTTTCTCTTCCTACTGTTAATGAATTCCAATTGAAATGTCTCTTGGGGTCCCAGAATTTCACATATATGGAATTATTACCACCTGAGGATATGTTGTGACTTAATTAGTGCCAATCAAGTTAACCAACATGAGACATTGAAGCACTGTTTTGTCTGAACTCAACAGTTCACATCCAGACACTGAAGAGAAAAAAAAAAAATCTCTTAAGAAAAAAACTGGTGAAATAGCTGAAGGATTGAAGGAGAAAAGCTGCCCCCACCAGCAGCAGCCGGGAGCAGACCTAGCCTTACCAATTTGTCAATGAAATCATCAACAGCTTGACCAGCCTTCACGAGCAATATGATCCGTCGTGGCTTCTTCAGCTTGGAGACCATCTCCTCCAAGGAGTGAGCACCAACCACTTTGGTTCCCTTTGCCTCATTGGCCAAGAAATCATCAACTTTGGAGACTGTCCTATTGAAAGCACAAACCTAGAAGGACAAAAGGTCTGATTAGGAGATCCAGAACACAGAAGACCTTCAGACCCTAGATTAAGTGGCAGTGAAATTTCTACTCAGCTGCCTGAGGCAAATCAGGCTGGAGTCTGTCACTAGCTGATTGGGACTCAGACTCAAATCAAGGAACCAGCTGCTGCAAACTGTTTATCTTTTGTCACGGATACTCTTTGTATCGAAACAAGCTTAGTGTTTATACTATTTAAACTTTCACTCACCCCAGTTCTCTAACATTAAAGTTTGAGTTCTACGAACCCAGTGCGGATTTCTCCTCCTTAAGATACGGGTAAGATGGAGCACCTGGGTGGCTCGGTCAGTTAAGTGTCTGCCTTTGGCTCAGGTCATGATCTTGGGGTCCTGGGATGGAGCCCTACTGGGCTCCTTGCTCAGCAGGGAGTCTGCTTCTCCCTCTCCCTCTGCCCCTCACCCCTGGCTGGTGCTTTCTCTCTCCCTCTCTCTCAAATAAGTAAGTAAAATTAAAAAAAAAAAAAACCCAGATAAATTTATTCAGGCTGCAACCTTACAGATATATTTAGCAAGACTCTCCTTCAGAGAATGGTGGAGCTGCCCCTCCCCCCATGCGAACTGGTGCTTCCCCTTCCTTTGCAAAAACCTCATGAGCAGCAAGAGGGATTATATCAAGAGAAGTAAGCTGCAGTTGTACAGGATCTTGGAAATCAACAGCGGTGCACCGAAGCACACCAAGAACCCACAAGAGAAGTGTGTGTCCTCCAGACTTACCACAAAGCCATGGTCATTCATGTTCAAAATTAAGTTCTGGCCCATGACAGCCAGTCCAATCAGTGCAATGTCAGCTCTAAAAGACCAGGAAAGGGAATAAAGAAAAATGTGTCAGTTCCACTTAATCCATTCCAACTCGGGGACCCAAGAGTGCCCTAGCTCTTGCTGTGAATAATTTGCCTTCCCTTTTCCTCTGTCCCCCTACTCCCTTTCACCCTTGAGAACCCAGGCATGCACCTCCCAGGCCCCTACAGACAGGCCACCCTGCACTCTGCCACTTCAAAGGACCTCAAGTTCTCTTGAGATCAACTAATCCTGCACGGAGGAGGGCATGCAATCTTTGCGGTGCTCCAGTCTACCCAGTAATGACTCAATGCGGGTGTCCTCGTCCCCCACACTGGGGAGAAGCCCCTGCAGGCACAGCCGCCGACGGGCCAGCCACTTCCCCGGCTCGACCCCTGGCTTCCCTCGGCCATGCCGCTCCCCTCCCCGCCGAGCCCTTTCTGGGAACGGGGATCCGCCCGGCGCCGCCACGAGGGGCAGAGGGCCTGGGCCCGACGGGGCTGAGACCCTGAAGGTCCGGGGCTCCGGGCGCCACGAGGCCCGGCTCCCGCGGCCCCCGTGGTCAAGGCGACCTCAGGAGTAGCTCCGCCCTCCGCGCCGGGCCTCGGAAAGTTCCCCGGGCGTCCGCGGGCCGTCACTCACTGGGCCATGGCGGCGGCGGCGGCGGCGGCAGACTGGGTAGGAGCGGACGGAAGCGAAGAGCTGAGAGCGCGCGGCCCGGCTACTGAGGATGAGTGCCGCGCCCGCACGGGCCCCCAGACCCTGGCCGCGGCCTTCCGGCGCCGACCAATCGGAAGGAAGGGGCGGAGCTCTGCAGCACGCCATTGGCCCTCCCCGGCGCCTGTTAGACCACCTGAGGCAAACGGGCACGCCCGCCCCCGGAGCAGGCTCCGGAGAGCGCCGAGCACATCGATGGCAACGCCGGAGCAGGCGGGGCGGGGCGGGGCGGGGCGGGGACTCCTGGAACAGACCCAAGGGGGCTGGGCATGCGGTTGGGGCTCTAGAACAGGGGAGGAGGCCGGGCAGGGAGCAGGGGCGCCCGGGACGGGCACGGGGGCCTGGGCAGGGCGCGGGCACAAGTGGAGGGGCGGAGGGGCGCCCGGAACAGGCACTGGGGGCCCGGCGGCTAGCGATCACTGGCGGAGGGGGCGGGGGACGCGAGCCAGGAGGCGCTGGGACAGCGAAGGGGGCCGGGCGCAGATCGGGGAGCGGCGGCGGCCGGCTCCATCCGGTCCTGGGAGCGGAGGACACGCGGGGCCCGGGCTCGGCTAGGTTGGAAGAGTGGCAGCTCACTCCGCGCTGTGCTTTCCACTGTCCCCGGCCCTCGGACGCCTGTTGTCCGAGTGTCCCTAGCCCCTTCCTCCCGTCGCTGCCGCGCACTGTGGGGTTCAACCCCGTCGGGGACCCAGGTTCGTTCTGGCATGTGGGTGTAATGAGTGCCAGGAAATGTGGGTCCTCACCCGCGACCGTGAGCGGGGAACGTGCGGCCCCTGGTTGCAGGAGAAGCCGCAGGCGCAGAGCAGGCGGTGAATGAACTTGTTGGGGTGCGATGGGGCCGTCATTGAACTTCCCGTACAGCTGAGGCACCAGAGGCGGCCCCACAGCCTTCGCAGAAGGCCCGCTCCGTGCTCCAGGCGTCTTCCCGTCAGCTCTGAACCCTCCTGCCTCTGACAGCAGATGCTGGTGAACCGGGGCTGGCGGCTCCGGTACATTTTAGGGGTTTGTTGTTTTTTTTTTCTGTGAATGCTTCCTATCTAACATGTACCTTGCACATATTAAGTGCTCACCAGAAACAAAAGTCACACAGCTGTTTAATGGCTCGTTAGTGCCCCAGAGCTGGTTCCATCACACCAATTGCACAAGTTCCTTTGTAATACAGGTTTTAACAGATACACTGTAATAACTTACACGTAAGCCTGTATCGCACTACAGTGGACTTTTCCTACTGGAAGTTGGGTATGAGTAAACCTCAGTTGACGATATTTTTGAATGCAATATGGAATCTCACTCTGAATATTTAAAAATATCACGATCTAGGGGCGCCTGGGTGGCTCAGTCGTTAAGCGTCTGCCTTCGGCTCAGGTCATGCTCCCAGGGTCCTGGGATCGAGCCCCGCATCGGGCTCCCTGCTCAGCGAGAAGCCTGCTTCTCCCTCTCCCACTCCCTCTGCTTGTTGTGTTCCCTCTCTCGCTGTATCTCTCTCTGTGAAATAAAAAAAAAAATAATAATAATAAAATAAAATATCACGATCTATCTTGCATGTAAAAATTTTTGTGTATTGTTTTCTGCATTAAAGGCATTCTGTTAATTTGTTCTTTTCCTTGAGGTGCTTCCCTATTTGCAGGTTTTGTACCAGCCAGGGCTGACACTCCTGAAGGTCGAATTTTCCTTTCTCTACTCTCCCGTGTGGAGCATGGCCTTCATGGACTCTGTGGTTGACTCACTGTACAATGTCCAGGTGGGGCCAAGATTAGAGCAGAACTTCCTCCTTAGGAAGAAAAGTCCCTGCCCCATGAGGCCCTTTCTTTCATTCCTTCTTGCTTTTCCTGGTTGCAGAAATATACAACTGGAAGCAAGCCCAGAATTTATTTTAATTATTTGTTGGTTCAACATTAGTCGTTTTTTTAAAATTCCAGAATAGTTAACATGCAGTATTATAAGACGTCTCAGGTAGACAGTGTAGTGACTCAATAATTCTATACATTTCTGTTCATCACAATAGGTGTACCCCGTTTTGTTTTAAGATTTTATTTATTGGGGTGCCTGGGTGGCTCAGATGGTTGGGCGTCTGCCTTCAGCTCAGGTCATGATCCTGGGGTCCTGGGATCAAGCCCCACATCGGGATCCTGGCTCAGTGGGAAGCCTGCTTCTCCCTCTCCCACTGCTCATGCTTTCTCTCTCTGTGTCTCAAATGAATAAATAAAATCTTTAAAAAAAATTTTTTTTTTATTTATTTGACACAGAGAGAGAGAGAGCACAAGCAGGGGAAGCGGCAGGCAGAGGGAGAGGGAGAAGCAGGCTCCCGGAGGAGCAGGGAGCCTGCCATGGGGTTCGATCCCAGGACCCTGCGATCATGAGCCAAAGGCAGTCGCTTAACCAACTGAGCCACCCAGGTGCCCCTAAGTGTACCCTTTTTTTTTTTTTAAAGACTTTATTTATTTATTTGACAGAGAGAGAGACAGCAAGAGAGGGAACACACACAGGGGGAGTGGGAGAGGGAGAAGCAGGCTTCCCGCTGAACAGGGAGCCCCATGCGGGGCTCGATCCCAGGACCCTGGGATCATGACCTGAGCTGAAGGCAGACGCTTAATGACTGAGCCACCCAGGCGCCCCAAGTGTACCCTTTTTTAAAAAGTAATCTTTACCCCCAACAAGGGGCTCAAACTCATGACCCCAAGATCAAGAGTCACATACTCTACCGACTAAGCCAGCCAGGTGCCCCACATTAAGTATACTCTTAATCCCTTTCACCTATTTTACCCATCCCTCCACCCACCTCCCCCCTGGTGACCATTAGTTTATTCTCTATAGTTAAGAGTCTGGTTTTTTTGGTTTGTCTCTGTTTTTCATTTGTTTTGTTTCTTTTTTTTTTTTTTAAGATTTTATTTATTTATTTGACAGAGAGAGAGATATAGTGAGAGCAGGAACACAAGCAGAGGGAATGGGAGATAGAGAAGCAGGCTTCTTGCTGAGCCGGGAGCCCGATGCGGGACTCGATCCCAGGACCCTGGGATCACGACCTGAGCTGAAGGCAGACGCTCAATGACTGAGCCACCCAGGCGCCCCATTTGTTTTGTTTCTTAAATTCCACATGTGAGTGAAATCATATGGTATTTGTCTTTCTCTGACTGACTTATTTCACTTAGCATAATACTCCTTAGATCCATCCATGTTGCAAATGGCAAGATTTCATTCTTTCTTATGGCTGAGTAATATTCCAATATATATATTTTAGATATATTTACCACATCTTCTTTATCCATTCATCTATCCATGGACACTTGGGATGCTTCCCTAGTTTGGTTATTGGAAATAATGCTGTTATAAACATAGGGGTGCACACATCTTTTCAAATTAGTGGGTTTTTTTTTAACTAGGCTCCCCGCCCAGCATAGAGCCCAACTCAGGGCCTGATCTCAAGACCCTGAGATCAAGACCTGAGCTGAGATCAAGAGTTGGACACTTAACCAACTGAGCCACCCAGGCGCCCCTCGAATTCGTGTTTGTTTTTTTTAAGATTTTATTTATTTGACAGAGAGAGACACAGCGAGAGAGGGAACACAAGCAGGGGGAGTAGGAGAGGGAGAAGCAGGCTTTCTACTGAACAGGGAGCCCGATGTGGGGCTCGATCCCAGGACTCCGGGATCATGACCTGAGCCGAAGGCAGACACTTAATGACTGAGCCACCCAGGCGCCCCTCGTGTTTTTTTATTCTTTGGGTAAATACCCAGTAGTGGAATTATTGGATCACAGGGTAGCTCTATTTTTAATTTTTTGAGGAACCTCCATACTGTCTTCCGGAGTGGCTGCACCAGTTTGCATTCCCACCAACAATGCAGGAGGGTTCCTTTTCCACCACATCCTCGCCAACATCTGTTGTTTCTTGTGTTTTTGATTTTTGCCAGTAAAGCCCAGAATTTATTTTATTTTTTTAAAGAGGAACAGTAGCTTTTTTTTTTTTTTTTTTAAGATTTTATTTATTTGAAAGAGCACGTGAGAGAGAGGCGGGACAGAGGAAGAGGGAGAAGCAGACTCCCCACTGAGCAGGGGGCCCGATTCTGGACTCGATCCCAGCACCCTGGGATCGTGACCTGAGCCAAAAGCAGACGCTTCACCGACTGAGCCACCCAGGTGCCCCAGAATGTATTTTAAAGCTACAAGTGCGATGCCTGGCTGCCCTCAATACTTCCTCGAAGGGAGAAGGAAGTGAATATGGGAGCTGATGGAGCCAGGCAAAATCAGGGAGGGCAGAGCTGCTTCCATCACTGGTCACTGGTCACTGCTGAGGCATAGAGACCTAGGTCTTAACCCCAGCTTTGGTGACTTTGTAGTTTTGGATGAACCAGGCTGGCAGGAATCTTGGGGCTCTCCCACACTCTAGTGTGCAAGGAAGCTTCATAAATATGAACTCTGATTCCACAGATCTGGGGTAGGCCAGGAAGTGCATTTTATCACCCCAGGTGATTCTCACTGCAAATGGTCTCTGGACCACCTTTTGAAATAGTTCTTAAAGAGTGGTCCACGACCCTTGGAGGTCCCTGGTACCCTTTCAGGGAGAAGTGGGCACAAAACTATTTCACTAGCACTAGCAAGATCTGACTTGCCTTTTAAATCCTCATTCTTGGGGTGCCTAGGGGGCTCAGTTGGTTAAGCATCTGCCTTCGGCTCAGGTCATGATCCCAGGGTCCTGGGATCGAGCCCCACATCGGGCTCCCTGCTCCACGGGAAGGCTGCTTCTCCCTCTCCCACTCCCCCTGCTTGTGTTCCCTCTCTCGCTCTCTGTCAAATAAATAAAATCTTAAAAAAAAAAATCCTCACTCTCTTACAAGTGTCCCGTGGAGTTTTCTAGAGGCTCTGAGACACGTGATATGGAAGAGATTAAATGCAGAAGCAAGTAAGAGATTCCAACTATCTTAAACTGTAGTAAGCCAGACGTTAGAGAGATTTCAAAACTGTCAAACAATGACACATATCACTGAATTTCCTTTTGTTTTGGGAAATTGTTGTTCAAAAGTTTCTCGGTTTTGATTTCTAAAATGGTAATTATTGATAAAACTCACATAAACGGAAGCTCTTTGTATCATTATAAAAGGGTCTGAGAACAGTGGTTTTGGAACCACGGATCTAGCCCAACTCCTCTTTGAGAGAGGAGGAAATTGCGGTTCAGAGAGCCGAGACTCGCTTAATCAGAGAGGTACATCAGAACTGCCCCTCTGGGGACAGATTAGATGCCCTCCAAGGTTCCTCTCAGTGGACCCTGGGGTCCGGAGACAGATTCAGTGGTAGGACAGCACCCTGTTGCAGAAGTCAGATGGAATGGCTGCTTGATAGAGAAGGGGAAGAATGGGCCTTGGTGTCACACTGTCCTTAGCTCGCTCCGGTTCCACTTCTTTCTAGCTGTGCAATTTGGGGCAAGTTATTGAGTCTTAAGAGTTTCATGTGTGAGGGCACCTGGGTGGCTCAGTTGGTTGGGCGACTGCCTTCGGCTCGGGTCATGATCCTGGAGTCCCGGGATCGAGTCCCGCATCGGGCTCCCTGCTCGGCAGGGAGTCTGCTTCTCCCTCTGACCCTCCTCCCTCTCATGCTCTCTCTCATTCTCTCTCTCGCAAATAAATAAAATCTTTAAAAAAAAAAAGAGTTTCATGTGTGAAACGGGAAGGACAAAATCTCAGATGGTAGCTCTAGGGTGAAATGACACAAACAGGGACTTGCATCAAGACTTAATGCCCACATGCTAGCCTCTGTCTTTTTTTATGGAAAGGACACAGAAGAGATGCAAACTGTAGTGGAAAATAGGATTGAATCAAAACATTTCTCCCAGGCTTCGCTGTGCAACCTTCTGAGGACAGAAGCAGAAAAGCAACTTTGCAGCTTCCTGCAAAGCTTCTGAGCTGTTCCCGTGGTTCTAACTCAGCTGGTGATAAAATGCCCCATTGTTAGTTGTTTGCTATGGAAATAGTTCCCAGTGGACAATGACCTACCCATGACAGCAATACCTGTCTTCCTCATCCAAATGCGTATCATCCCAAGCATCCTATCCTCTTCTCCATAGTCATTACCTCTGCTCTACATCCCTTTAGGGGGCCCTAAGTAGGGTGACCAGGATAGACACATGTCTATCTTGCTCCCGTGTGCTTCTATCACCTTCCTTTGCCTTATACACAACAGATGACCACTAACTGCTGCCGTCAAATGTCTGGTTTATACCAGTTTCTTTTTAAGGGATACAATCCATGCAGATGGTCTGGAACAGTCATCATTCACACCTGTTTTCCTGCATAGCTTTAGTAGCAATCCTTTTCACTCTCAAAATTGCTCTGGCTTGAATGATAAATTCTATTGACACCCCAGCTTAAAATCATATGCTGGGGTGCCTGGTGGGCTCAGTCAGTAGAGCATGTGACTCTTGATCTCAGGGTCATGAGTTTGAGCCCCATGTTGGGCATAGAGCTTGCTTAAAAAATATATCACAACTTTTTCATAGGACTGTCCTTTAAAAAAAAAAGATCTACTGAAGTATAGGGGAGTGGGGGAAATAAGAAGAGACTGGTAAAAGGATACAAACTTTCAGCTATGAGATGAACAAGGTCTGAGGATCTAATGTTAACATGGTTGCCTCATGACCTTCAATTTTGAGGAATGCTGGTCAGGTATTTTATAGAATGTCCTTCAATTTGGACTTTTTTTTTTCGGATGTTTTTTCTCATGGTTATACTGGGGTTGTGGGTTTGTGGAAGAATACCACAGAGGTAAAGTGCCATTCTCTTGACATCATTTCAGAGGTACCTGCTGTCAACAGGGATGAAACTGGTCCTGACCACTAGCCGAGGCAGTGTTTGTCCAGCTTCCCCACTATAAAGTTATTTCTTTCCTCCTTTCCATGTTCTATTCTTTGGAAGCCATTCACTAAGTACAGCCTGCTTCTGCCTGTTTTTTTTTTTTTTTTTTTAAATAGGTTTGTCTTACTGAGTGCTAAAAGTTTTTGTGTATTTTTTTTTTTCTTTCAGATTTTATTTATTTGACAGAGAGACACAGCAAGAGAGGGAACACAAGCATGGGGAGTGGGAGAGAGAAGCAGGCTCCCCGCTGAGCAGGGAGCCCAATGCGGGGCTCAATCCCAGAACCCTGGAATCACAACCTGAGCCGAAGGCAGACGCTTAACGACTGAGCCCGTGAGGCACCCCTTTGTGTATTCTAAATACAAATTCTTTATTAGATATATGATTTGCAAATATTTTCTCCCAGCTTGGGGCTTGTCTTTTCATTTTCTCAATGGTGTCTTCTGAAGAGTAAAGATTTCTAATTTTGATGAAGTCCAATTTATCATGCTTTCGGTGACATATCTAAAAAATCTTTGCCTAACCCAAGGTCACACAGATTTTCTCCTAGGTTTTCTCCCAGAACTTTTTTTTTTTTTTAATTTTATTTATTTATTTGACAGAGAGAGATAGCGAGAGAGGGAACACAAGCAGGGGGAGTGGGAGAGGGAGAAGCAGGCTTCCCGCTGAGCAGGGAGCCCCATGCGGGGCTCGATCCCAGGACTCTGGGATCATGACCTGAGCCAAAGGCAGACGCTTAATGACTGAGCCACTCAGGCGCCCCTTCTCCCAGAATTCTTACAGTTTTAGCTCTTACATGTAGATGCACGATCCATTTTGAGTTAATTTTTGTATAACATGTAAGGTAAGGGTCTAAATTCATATTTTTTGCATATGGATATCCAATCGTTCAAGCAACACTTGTCAGAAAGACTCTATTTAATTGCCTTGGCATCTTTGTAAAAAATCAGTTGACCTCAAATGTGAATGTGTGTTTCTGTATTTTCTATTGTGTCCCACCGATTTGATGCCAGCACCACACTGCCTTGATTACTGTAGATTACGGTAAGTTTTACAATCAGGTAACTTAAGTTCTTCAACTGAATTTTTCTTCTCCAAAAAATTTTTTTTGGTTATTCTAGGTCCTTTGCCATTTCCATATATATTTCAGGATGAGCTTGTCAATTTCTACAGAGAAGCACCCTGAGATTTTTTGAGGAGTGCACTGAATCGCTAGGTTAATTTGGGGAGAATGGTCATCTTAAGGATATCAAGTCTTTGAAGCCATGAACATGTTAAAATTTTTCCTTGTATTTCGATCTTCTTTAATTTGCTTCAGCAATGTTTGTAATTTCAGTGCAGGGGCTTTGCACTTTTGTTAACTCAATTCCAAATACTCCTTTTGGTGTTATTATGAATGGGACTTTCCTGTGTGCAGTATGAGATTGTTCATTCTTGGTACACAGAAACACAACTAATTGTCGTTCGTTGATCTTGTCTCCTGACGCCTTTCATCTGTGAATGAATCCAATTTTAATTCTTCCTTTCCAGTCTGACTGCCTTTTATTTTCCTTGCTTTTTGCACTGAGACCACCTCGAGTATAATGTGTTGATGCGGTAAGAGGAGATATATTTGCCTTGTTCCCAATCTTAGGGGGAAAGCATCAGTTTTTCACAATTGAGTATGATGTTTTAGGTTTTTCATAGATGTCTTTCACTATGTTGAGAAGTTTTTCTTTTATTTCTAATTTGCTGAGAATTTTTACGATGAATTTTCAGTTGCCCATTTCTCCTTGCGCTTGTCTTTGCCTCAGGTATTATGCCCCAGATGCTAGATGCCCATAATGGTTATAATGGTTATAGCTTCCTGATGTATTGATCCCTCACCATCATGAAATGTTCCTATTTGGATCTGTTAAGTAACAAAAATTCAACCAAGTACCTTTTATTTTATTTATTTTTTTAAAAGATTTTATTTATTTATTTGACAGAGAGAGAGACAGCGAGAGAGGGAACACAAGCAGGGGGAGTGGGAGAGGGAGAAGCAGGCTTCCCGCCGAGCAGGGAGCCCGATGCGGGGCTCGACCCCAGGACCCTGGGATCAATGACCTGAGCCAAAGGCAGACGCTTAACGACTGAGCCACCCAGGCGCCCCCAACCAAGTACATTTTATTTACTTATTAAGATTTTATTTATTTGTTAAGTAATCTCTCCACCCAACGTGGGGCTCAAACTTACAACCCCAAGAACAAGAGTTGCATGTTCCGCTGACTAAGCCAGCCAGGCGCCCCCAACCAAGTACATTTTAAAGATTTAATTTATTGATTCATGATTCGGCAGCAACCCACCTAGCAAGTGGGGGGGGGGGAGCTCCAAAGGGCTACAGCAAAGAAAAGGTTTTTAAAGGTAGAGAGAGGAGTTGAATAAAAGGAAATTGTT
>NW_027885484.1:0-244 GCF_054177405.1 Leptonychotes weddellii | reverse complement strand
TTTGGGAGCAGGCAGTTTACAAGGAAGTACAATGAGGGAATGAGAGAGTGAGACAAGCAAGAAAAGAAAAACAAAAAGGTGTATTATGCTCTGGTTATCATTGTGGGCAATTGGGGCTCATCCCACTGGGAACTCTAATGACTTTTTAGAATATACCTAAGAATTGTTTCCCAGGGGCGCAGCAAGATGGCGGAGGAGTAGGAGACCTGGATTTCGTCTCCTCTCAGGAATTCAGCTGGATAGG
>NW_027885483.1:0-244 GCF_054177405.1 Leptonychotes weddellii | reverse complement strand
TGAGAGACTGTGGACTCTGAGAAACAAACTGAGGGTTGTGGAGGGGAGGGAGGTTGATGGGTGGGTTAGCCTGGTAATGGGTATTAAAGATGGCACATATTGAATGGAACACTGGGTGTTATATGCAAACAATGAATCATGGAACACTACATCAAAAACTAATGATGTGATGTATGGTGATTAACATAACGTGATAAAATAATATTAAAAAAATAAGTTAAAGACAAAAAAATAAAAAAGATGT
>NW_027885482.1:0-244 GCF_054177405.1 Leptonychotes weddellii | reverse complement strand
CACAGACCTGTACCCCTGAAACAAATAATACATGATATGTTAATAAAAAAAAGTATAGGGGAATAGGGGGAGAGATAATATGAACCTTTTTACAAAAGTAAAAGTCTTAAATTAAAACAAATATTCTCTGCTAATATAGTTGTTGATATTGGCGAGCATGTGAACAAAGGTTTATCATGAATATCAGGGTTTCTTCATACCCTTGAAATCACACCACCTGTTTATTTATTTATTCCACCAACAT
>NW_027885481.1:0-244 GCF_054177405.1 Leptonychotes weddellii | reverse complement strand
TGGATATGGATATCCAACCTTATATTCTTTTTTTTTTTTTTAAAGATTTTATTTATTTATTTGACAGAGAGAGAGATAGCGACAGCAGGAACACAAGCAGGGGGAGTGGGAGAGGGAGAGCAGGCTTCCCGCTGAGCAGGGAGCCCGATGCGGGGCTCGATCCCAGGACCCTGGGATCATGACCTGAGCCGAAGGCAGACGCTTAATGACTGAGCCACCCAGGTGCCCCCCAACCTTATATTCT
>NW_027885480.1:0-244 GCF_054177405.1 Leptonychotes weddellii | reverse complement strand
TGGCAGGGAAGACAGTTTACCTTAATAAGGTAATAAATATTTTTGAACATCCCTGTATCTTGTAGTACTACCTGAAATGAAAACCCAAAGAAGGTCCAAATAAAGTAACAAGCAATGATGAATCTGTACTCCCTTTTAAAGGGTATTTGCAAGTTTCATGTTTTAAATTGTGTTCATTACCATCTTCTCTGCAGCTGATGCTAAGCTGTGGAGCACACACACTAAAGTGCCACCAATAATTAGG
>NW_027885479.1:0-244 GCF_054177405.1 Leptonychotes weddellii | reverse complement strand
TGTCTGATTCATCAAAGCTTTGGGGCCTGAGATGTCTGGATAGATGGAATCGTCTTTGATATCTTGCTTGCACATGTCCCTTAATTTCTTTCCTTTGTTATAGCTGTGAAGACACTGGCAGACCCCCTCCTCTCTCTCTCCTTCAGCTCCGTTGGCAAGGAGAATGCCAACCTCCTTCCCTTCTTTTAAGATTATTTATTTATTTATTTATTTGCGAGAGAGAATGAGAGACAGCACGAGAGGG
>NW_027885478.1:0-244 GCF_054177405.1 Leptonychotes weddellii | reverse complement strand
GAGCACTGGGTGTTATACAAAAACAATGAATCATGAATCACTACGTCAAAAACTAATGATGTATTGTATGGTGACTAACATAACATAATGAAATAAAATTTAAAAAAAATAAAGAATGTTCATTTGAAAAGACAATTATTCTAGATGCCCACATGTCTCAACCCAGCCTGTCCTCAAATTCTCACAGAAGCCCCACATAGGAAAAAGTGTCTGTTTCTGCCCCTTCAGAATGGACCTGAAACCT
>NW_027885477.1:0-244 GCF_054177405.1 Leptonychotes weddellii | reverse complement strand
CTTTCAAGCTTCAAGGCAGAACAGAACTGTATCCACTAATGGTGTTATTCTTGCAGAATGATTTTATAACCCCATTAGTCTGAGAGAACGAAATGGAGCTAAAAATGTTCACGTCAAGAGTTGTAGTATCCAGGGGGCGGAGCAAGATGGCGGAGGAGTAGGAGACCTGGATTTTGTCTCCTCTCAGGAATTCAGCTGGATAGGGATCAAACCATTCGGAACACCTACAAACTCGACAGGAGAT
>NW_027885476.1:0-244 GCF_054177405.1 Leptonychotes weddellii | reverse complement strand
GGTGAACAGCGTGGAGATTAAACCACTCCACAGACAAGAGACATCGCAGCAGTGGGAGAACCAGTGAGGGACGGGTGAGGCCTGGGGTGGGGCCAGCCGAGCAGGAGAGAAGATGCGGGAAAGTCAGAGACCATGGGTGACGGAACCAGTAGGGTTTGGGAATTCATGCACAGAGTGAAGGACGGGGCGTCGGGGCTGATGGGAGGGTGGAGGCTCTGCTCGCGGGACACACAGGGAGACAGGT
>NW_027885475.1:0-244 GCF_054177405.1 Leptonychotes weddellii | reverse complement strand
GAGGAGACGAAATCCAGGTCTCCTACTCCTACGCCATCTTGCTCTGCCCGCTTTGTCTTTAGGCTATTTTCTATGGTCGCTGTGACACCATGTTGAAAATAACACAAATGTAGGCAAAAGAAGGGGACTCTTGTAGCAGTTATTCATTAACTATCCTATGGCTAATCAGCAGATATCAATTTAGATAGATAGGCATATTCTAGTATTTTCCTAGAACAAGGACTGAAAGTGCCTGTGCTTTGAT
>NW_027885474.1:0-1642 GCF_054177405.1 Leptonychotes weddellii | reverse complement strand
GCAGAGAGCCCGATGTGGGGCTCGATCCCAGGACCCTGGGATCGTGACCTGAGCCGAAGGCAGACGCTTAACGACTGAGCCACCCAGGTGCCCCAAGGAATTATCTCTAGAAAACCGTTGAGGGCGCCTGGGTGGCTCAGTTGGTTAAGCGACTGCCTTCGGCTCAGGTCATGATCCTGGAGTCCCGGGATCGAGTCCCGCATCGGGCTCCCTGCTCAGCGGGGGTCTGCTTCTCCCTCTGACCCTCTTCCCTCTCGTGCTCTCTGTCTCTCATTCTCTCTCTCAAATAAATAAATAAAATCTTTAAAAAAAAAAAAGAAAACCGTTGAAATTCAAACATTACCTAGGGGAAAATCGCTAGTTAATATATAAACAAAACTTTATGAAATTAAATTGAGCCCCAACAGTGATGAGAACAAACAAGTTTCATTTGTTGTTTACTTTGAAGCGTGGACCAGAAATGGGCTGAGGCCACACCAAAGCTAACTCAAGGCGGATGGCACTAAGAGGAAGCAGATCAAGAGAAAAAGGGACAACTACAAACTCAAAATCACACCCATGCTGTCACAAAAGGGTCTGAATACAGCAGTGCCAGAACCTTGGGGAGGCCTTGCCTTTATTTCTTTCAGGCACAGGAAAGCTATCAGTGAAGCTATCAAAATTCCCTCATACTCAAATTTGTGGTTGCTCCAAGCATACAGTATGGCATGCACCATGCTGGCTAAAAAAAATACCATCAACTGTCTCAAAGATAAAAGATATAATAGAGTTTCAGAAAATCAAGATGAAAATCAATACATTCATGTCTATAACATATAAAGATATACACATATACGTACATAACACACGACATAAATAAAACAGAAAGGGGGGTTCCTTATATCACACTTGTGATTCTTTCTGAAAATCAAGCTCTAAATTATCCTATTTATTTTTTATTTTTTTAAGATTTTATTTTTAAGTAATCTCCACACCCAACATGGGTTCGAACTCACAACCTAGACATCAAGTCGCACGCTCTTCTGACTGAGCCAGCCAGGTGCCCCTAAATTATCCTATTTATAAATTATTTTCCTACAAAATTTTTGAATTCTACAAACACAGTGGTTAGGGATTTGAGTCAGAATATCCGGGTTCAAATCATTGCTCCTCAGCTCATTACACCTACATACTCCTGAGCAAGTTATTTCATCTCCTGTGCCTTGGTCTCTTCACCCAAAAATGAGAATAGCAAAAGTACCCACCTCAAAGGATTGCTACAGAAACTAAAGATAACACACACAAAGCATTTATTAGTAAACAGATTGTTTTAATTTAGCTGGGTAATAAAATATCAGGTATGTAGAAAGCATGCATTCACAAAATGTTAAGTATTACAGTTATCCGAATAACCTAGGGTTCTTGACAGACATATGGCTGGTTAAGAAATAGGATTCAGGGTATACGAACCATGAGAGACGATGGACTCTGAAAAACAAACAGGGTTCTAGAGGGGAGGGGGGTGGGAGGATGGGTTAGCCTGGTGGTGGGTATTGAGGAGGGCACATTCTGCATGGAGCACTGGGTGTTATGCACAAACAATGAATCATGGAACACTTCATCTAAAACTAATGATGTAATGTATGGGGATTAACATAAGAAT
>NW_027885473.1:0-244 GCF_054177405.1 Leptonychotes weddellii | reverse complement strand
CAACCAACCTCAATAAGGTGGATTGAGATGGAACATACCTCCACGTAGTAAAAGCCACATATGAAAACCTCACATTTCTTTAATTGTATTGTTGGATTTTTGGTCTTGACTTGTATAAGTTCTTTACATATTTTGGATACTATTTCTATATCAGATATGTCACTTGCAAATATCTTCTTTCATTCAGATGTTTGTCTTTGAGTCTTGTTGGTTGTTTCCTTTGGGGAGCAGACTCTTTTTTATT
>NW_027885472.1:0-244 GCF_054177405.1 Leptonychotes weddellii | reverse complement strand
TATTAAAATATTTTAAAGGTTAATATTTCTCTACATTTTTAAAAGCCACCTTCATCTACAAAATTAAAGGGTTGGATTATAGAGATTTTTGAAGTATATTTGGGCTCCTGTCCTATTTTGTCACTACCTTCCCCACCAGAAAGTCCTCAGAAGAAAAAATTCCGTTACAAAATTATCAAATTCTGACTAAACCAAATTATTTTGTTCTGATTAAATTCCTTTCTCCCCAGTATTGAACAAGATA
>NW_027885471.1:0-244 GCF_054177405.1 Leptonychotes weddellii | reverse complement strand
GAGCACTGGGTGTTATACAAAAACAATGAATCGTGAATCACTACATCAAAAACTAATGATGTATTGTATGGTGACTAACATAACATAATGAAATAAAATTTAAAAAAAATAAAGAATGTTCATTTGAAAAGACAATTATTCTAGATGCCCACATGTCTCAACCCAGCCTGTCCTCAAATTCTCACAGAAGCCCCACATAGGAAAAAGTGTCTGTTTCTGCCCCTTCAGAATGGACCTGAAACCT
>NW_027885470.1:0-244 GCF_054177405.1 Leptonychotes weddellii | reverse complement strand
AGACATGCACATTCGTGAAGCATTACGGAGATGGAAGGCACAGCGTCGGGACTCTAGTCAGTGAGAGTCTAATCATCTTGTGTGGTGACAGAGGGTGACGACACGTACTGTGGGAGCGCGAAGTCACGCACGGAATTGCTGAATCGCTATGTCGAACAGTTCACACTAATGCAGCACGCGTGTGAATGCTGCTACACTAAAAAAGCGCACACGTTCCCGCAGGCACACATACAACCTTCTTTCT
>NW_027885469.1:0-244 GCF_054177405.1 Leptonychotes weddellii | reverse complement strand
TTATTTTTTTAAATATTTTTAATTTTATATCATTATTTTTATATTAAATATACATTGGGCACTGAAAGGTGAAATCTGCATGAATTATTAAAAGATAAAACAGTAGCGCACAAAGAAATTCTGTGCTTGGAGCAGGCTGCATGGCTCATCCTCAAACCCATAAGGATTCACTCTTGGCCAGTTTGGCATTTTTTTTTTTGCCACCTACAATATTTATTTTTTTTATTATGTTATGTTAATCACC
>NW_027885468.1:0-244 GCF_054177405.1 Leptonychotes weddellii | reverse complement strand
TGGAAATCTGGAATTTCTCTTTCTTTCTCCTTCCTTCCTTCCTCTTTCTTTTTTTTTTTAGAGAGAGAGAAGGGGGAGGAGCAGAGGGAGAGGGAGAATCTCAAGCAGACTCCACACCCAGCGTGGAGCCTGATACAGAGCTCGATCTCACGACCCTGAAATCATGACCTGAGCCAAAACCAAGAGTTGGATGTTTAACGGACTGCGTCACCCGGGCGCCCTAGGGAATCTGGAATGTCTATGG
>NW_027885467.1:0-244 GCF_054177405.1 Leptonychotes weddellii | reverse complement strand
TCTAGATTAAAATGTTCATCCTTGAGATAGAAGATTTCCCAAAAGGCATAAATGGGGCCAGCCAGGACTGTGGTTCTGTAGCAAACAAAACAAAAACCCTGATCATTGGAATTGAGTAAATCAGTGGTTTTCAGACCTTTTCTTAAAGCCAAGAACTACACTTAGAAATAAAATAATTAAAAACTGATTAAGAGCAAGCCGAATGGAAGATCTAGCCTAGATGCACCCCCTATCTGTGACGATG
>NW_027885466.1:0-244 GCF_054177405.1 Leptonychotes weddellii | reverse complement strand
GTGGTGTGAGTAACTAGTTAAATCATTAAATAACATTCTCAAGCTCCTGTTGTGCTCTATGTGGGTACCTTACAGACCGCAGTATAAAGAAAAAATGGTGCCTATCCTCAAAGATTACACAGATCAGTATGCGGATAAGACAGTATAACCCAGGATGTCGGCTATTTCTACATAGTGTGCATAAGGGGCCGTGGGAACATAGGGAGCTGGATTTGAGAGGAATAGGCATCAGGGACAACTCCAC
>NW_027885465.1:0-244 GCF_054177405.1 Leptonychotes weddellii | reverse complement strand
CCCAGGACCCTGAGATCATGACCTGAGCCGAAGGCAGACGCTTAACCATCTGAGCTACCCAGCTGCCCCTCAAATGCAGTATCTCATCATCGTTCCTCTCCCCATAACTGAATATAAGGTCCCTGCCTAAGCTAATGACTTCATCTGTTTTGTTCCCTGCAGTGTCCTCCCCAGTATCTAGAAGAGGGCCTGTGCACAATAGACATACCACAAATACTAAGTCAACTAACGAATAAAAATTATG
>NW_027885464.1:0-244 GCF_054177405.1 Leptonychotes weddellii | reverse complement strand
TCTATGTGTCAATTTGAAAATCATTTTCTTTTTACTATGCCAGTTAGCTCATTTAGTTTTATTGATAAAGTTAATACGTCTGGTCTCAATTCTGCTCCTATTATCTTATATTATAATTACTGTGTGTATTACATTATATTATATTCACTGTTTCTAATTCATGTGTCTTCTCCACACTCTTTTATTTCTTCTTTTTTTTTCATTGTATTTAAGGTTTGTGTTTTGATTCTAATGGTTACATTTA
>NW_027885463.1:0-1642 GCF_054177405.1 Leptonychotes weddellii | reverse complement strand
ATTATTTCTCTTCTGCTGGGTTTAGGCTTTATTTGCTGTTCTTTCTCCAGCTCCTTTAGTTGTAGGGTTAGGTTGTGTATTTGAGACCTTTCTTATTTCTTGAGAAAGGCTTGTATTGCTATATACTTTCCTCTTAGAACTGCCTTTGCTGCATCCCAACAATTTTGGACAGTTGTGTTTTCATTTTCATTTGTTTCCATGAATTTTTTTAATTCTTTTTTAATTTCCTGGTTGACCCATTCATTCTTTAGTAGGATGTTCTTTAGCCTCCATGTATTTGAGTTCTTCCCGACTTTCCTTAAAAGAGACAACTTTTAGATCAATGGTTACAACCTCAATTCCTTGGCACAGTGATATATTTTATTTGTAAAATGATTTCTCATTACTAACAAAGTACTAAACTTTGCAAATTTAGTTTCTTTTGTGCAAATGAGTTGGGTTTTAATGTTATTCCCTAATAAGACTGTTGTCATTCATCTCCATCCAAATGCTGTCTTAAACGAACAATGAGCAGTGGGAGATGAGGCTGAAGCTTGAAGGACTGTACCTGGTCTATGCTGTAGCCCGAGGTGCACGGCCCACCTGAACTTCATCTGCCAGGTATGTCAGGGTAGGTAAAGAGAGGAGTATGGCTCCATCAGAGGACCACAGACTTCCAGCTTCCCTCTTCAGCAAACAGACCTCTAAGAATGAAGTCTTTAGAGCCAGATAACAAGAATGGCCCCAGAGGGCAACCAGGGAAATGCTGGCCCAGTGTACATCAACACGGTACATGAAGCACAGAGCAACAGGTCTATAGTCATCCATTGCTACCTAGACAGAAAGAATTGCCTCCCACTCACTGTAACCTAGGGAAAGGCAGAGATGCTGATGTAATGGCAGACACCAACACAACAAAGAAGGTCCAGCGAGACACAGGAGAGAGCCATGACAAAGGCACCAGGACCTCAGGACTAGGCTTGGTGCCGGTTATACACTTGGGACCTGCTATTTTTCCACTCCATCACTTTGCACACCTGTTATTGTTTATGACTTAAAATAATGCCCTTATTGTTCATCTTTCTTTTTTTTAATCTTATTTTATTATGTTATGCTAATCACCACACATTACATCATTAGTTTTTTTTTTTTTAAGATTTTATTTATTTATTTGAGACAGAATGAGAGAGAGCACATGAGAGGGGGGAGGGTCAGAGGGAGAAGCGGGCTCCCTGCTCGCAGGACTCAATCCAGGGACTCCAGGATCATGACCTGAGCTGACGGCAGTCGCTTAACCAACTGAGCCACCCAGGCGCCCTACATCATTAGTTTTTGATGTAGTGTTCCATGATTCATTGTTTGCGTATAACACCCAGTGCTCCATGCAGAACGTGCCCTCTTTAATACCCATCACCTGGCTAACCCATCCCCCCACTCCCCTCCCCTCTAGAACCCTCAGTTTGTTTCTCAGAGTCCATAGTCTCTCATGGTTCGTCTCCCCCTCTGATTCCCCCCCTTCATTTTTCCCTTCCTGCTATCTTCTTCTTCTTTTTTTTAACATATAATATATTGTTTCAGAGGTACAGATCTGTGATTCAACAGTCTTGCACAATTCACAGCGCTCACCATAGCACATACCCTCCCCAATGTCTATCACCCAGCC
>NW_027885462.1:0-244 GCF_054177405.1 Leptonychotes weddellii | reverse complement strand
GTGGGGTCTCAGGAATTCAGCTGGATAGGGATCAAACCATTCTGCACACCTACAAATTCAACAGGAGATCAAAGAGAAGAATAGCAACAACTCTCTGAACAGATAAGCGACCACTTTCTGGAAGGTAGGACGTGTGGAGAAGTGAATCTGAAGCGATATTCGGGAGGATAGACGGCGGGGGAGGGGGACTCCGTCCACCGCTTCTGGCAAGTGATACAGCCACGGAGCACAAAATTGGAACTTT
>NW_027885461.1:0-244 GCF_054177405.1 Leptonychotes weddellii | reverse complement strand
CTGTAAAACTGTTCTAAGCAATAGTCTACTAAAATACCGCACGCGGCGCGCGCGCGCACACACACACACACACACACACACACCTGTCTCTATCAATATTCATATTTCAAATAAGAAACTAAAGTTGAAGGAAGTGAAACATTTAATACAAATCAGTAATGTTGAGGAAATTTTCTCGACTACCCAGAATGCTGGTGCACGTTGCAAAGAATTATTTAATAAGGCTTTTTGCCCTTAATTATTG
>NW_027885460.1:0-244 GCF_054177405.1 Leptonychotes weddellii | reverse complement strand
GTACCTCGGTGAGGCTGAGCAAGATGACGAACGGAGTTGGGGAGCGCGGGTCCTCGGTGCGGTGCGCAGGAGAGGACTGTGCGGGGAGAGCCCCGAGGGACGGTGCCGCGCGCTCCGGGGACTGAGGCGGGAGCGCGGCTGGAGCCCGGGAAGCAGAGGGTCAG
Source organism: Leptonychotes weddellii (assembly GCF_054177405.1). Taxonomy (NCBI): domain Eukaryota; kingdom Metazoa; phylum Chordata; class Mammalia; order Carnivora; family Phocidae; genus Leptonychotes; species Leptonychotes weddellii. The sequence continues at coordinate 80 of NW_027885460.1, read as the reverse complement.
AAGGCTGTGGGCGAAGGAAGCAACGTGCTTGCGAGTGCTTGCGAGGGCGACGCCGCGGAGTGCGGGGGGCGGACAGCGCT
>NW_027885459.1:0-244 GCF_054177405.1 Leptonychotes weddellii | reverse complement strand
GATCCTCAATATGCTAAAATAATAAACTCAGGCAAGTTGTTTAGTTTGTTTGTTTTTTCCATTTGTACAGGCCTTGAATTATTAATACTGATACTGTATCTTTTGGCTACAATTTTTTTCCCTAATATTTGCCTTGTTATTTTGGTTAGAGGCTTTTTTGTTTAACTTACAAAAGCTTTTAATTTTTCTTCAATCAAATCTCCTCATGTTTATCTTTGTGAACTCTTCTATCTCTCCAAAATTT
>NW_027885458.1:0-244 GCF_054177405.1 Leptonychotes weddellii | reverse complement strand
TCTAAAACTAATGATGTAATGTATGGGGATTAACATAAGAATAATAAAAAAAAAAGATTATAAAAATTCTTCTTAATCTTCCAAAGGGTCACTGTACTGATAACATTTGGAAAACACCAGACATTTACCATTATATAAAATCTGTTTTCTTCAGATACTCTAAAACTGATTTTGTGAAGTACTAGTACTCAAAAGATAAAAAGTGAATTCATCACGGCTTTCTAGATCAGTCTTGAGGACCAAG
>NW_027885457.1:0-244 GCF_054177405.1 Leptonychotes weddellii | reverse complement strand
TGATTAGAATTATATGGTAGTCAGTGAGTGTTGGGAAGACTCCAACTGACCCACTGCATATGACCAGTACATACAGAAAGACATGTGTCTCCGCATCCAGAGGGGGTAGAGGTCAGGAAGGCATTCTCGTGACATTTAATTCAGAATTCAGACATTGTTTGCCCTTATTTATTACAGGACTAAGGCTTTATCCAGAAGGTAAAGTATGGCCTTTCATGTGGTTGTGATCTTATTGTTTTGCTTG
>NW_027885456.1:0-244 GCF_054177405.1 Leptonychotes weddellii | reverse complement strand
CTGCCTCTTGTCCCAGCATAATTATTAATAGCACCCCCTGAGAAGTGTCTGGTTTAGACAATAAATTTTATGGTCACCCTAGTTTTGAGAGGTGCCTCATCAGTTTTATTCCCAGAAATTAAGTTCCTTGCTGTGCAAAACACATGCTACTTTTTTTATTTTACATTTTTAAAAATTTTATTAGGTTGTGTTAATCACCATACATTACATCATTAGTTTTTGATGTAGTGTTCCATGATTCATT
>NW_027885455.1:0-244 GCF_054177405.1 Leptonychotes weddellii | reverse complement strand
AACAATATAGTGTATTATTAGTTTTAGAGGTAGAGTTCAGTGATTCATCAGTTGCATACAACACCCAGTGCTCATTCCATCACGTGCCCTCCTCCTTCATGCCCACCACCTAGTCACCCCATCCCCCCCCACCTCCCCTCCAGCAAGCCTCAGTTTCTTTCCTATGCTTAAGAAGTCTCTTACGGTTTTCTCCCTCTCCAGTTTCATCTTGTTTTATTCTTCCCAGGTTTTTTTTTTGTTTTTT
>NW_027885454.1:0-244 GCF_054177405.1 Leptonychotes weddellii | reverse complement strand
TACAGTGTGTTCAGTATATGTAGAAGTCACAGATACTTACAACATATCCAATTTTTTTCTGTTTATAATAAAGGTATAGCTTTAATGAAAGCCCAAATTACAACTCGAACGGTTTAAAATGGACGAACCATGTGATTTAGTTATATTTGCCAAAGACTCTTGTTATTCTCTCACCTCAAATTAATATGTACATTTAGAACGAGTGGACTGGGGACTTACCATTATATGTTACATATCCGGGGGC
>NW_027885453.1:0-244 GCF_054177405.1 Leptonychotes weddellii | reverse complement strand
GCAGGGTTGGGGCTGGAGTCCCGAATTCTGACTGAGCGTCCTCTCCCCAGATGCGCACTTTCTGCACCATATCAATAGGGAAGAACGTTTAGACCTAGCAGTCAAAACTTTTTATTCCTTGTGACAGGTCTGGGAAAAGTGGTGATCACTGAGAGAGTGAGGCATGGGGGCCTTCTGGCCCCCCATTGTTGAGTCATGCCAGTGTAGGCTAGTCCATTTTGGGGGTACACTTTTGTCTCTCCGT
>NW_027885452.1:0-1642 GCF_054177405.1 Leptonychotes weddellii | reverse complement strand
ACTTTAACCATTCAAGTAGAGCATGGGACACCTGAGTGGCTCAGTCAGTTAAGCGTCTGCCTTTGGCTTGGGTCATGATCCCAGGGGCCTGGGATCCAGTCCCACATCAGGCTCTTTGCTCGGTGGGGAGTCTGCTTCTCCCTCTGCCTGCTGCTGCTTGTGCTCTCTCTCTCTCTGACAAATAAATAAAATCTTTAAAAATAAAAATAAATAAATAAATAAATAAATACAGCTTGAACAGACAAAACTCTTCAAAAAAATGAGTCCCATTTACTTTAGACAAATTTCCTCAAATTTAGTATGCTTTTATCATTTTTTTTAAATGTATGTTCATTGGCTCCCTTGGTTTTTTTGTTTTGTTTTTTTAAGATTTTATTTATTTATTTGACAGAGAGAGAGACAGCAAGAGAGGGAACACAAGCAAGGGGAGTGGGAAAGGGAGAAGCAGGCTTCCCACAGAGCAGGGATCCCGATGTGGGGCTCAATCCCAGAACCCTGGGATCATGACCTGAGCCGAAGGCAGATGCTTAATGACTGAGCCACTCAGGCGCCCCCTTTTATCATGTTTTTTGATGTCAGTTCTACACCCAACATGGGGCTTGAACTCACCATCCCAAGATGAAGAGTCACACTCTACTGACTGAGCCACCCAGGCACCCCCTTTTATCATTTTAACATGTATTATTTTGAGCACTTTAACTTTCCCAAGTATGTAAACAATTCTTCTAAATCCAAGATATTAAAATTATAGAGGGGTGCCTGCTGGCTCAGTTAGTAGAGCGTGTGAATCTTGGTCTTAGAGTTGTAGGTTCAGTCCCATGTTGGGTATAGAGATTACTTAAGAAAATATATATACATATTTTTTTTTTTAAGAGAGGGAGAGAGGGGGGTGGAGGGCAGAGGGAGGAGAGAGAGAATCTCAAGCAGGCTCCATGCCCAGTGCAGAGCCCAGTGTGAGGCTCAATCTCACAGCCCTAAGATCATGACCTGAGCTGAAATCAAGAGTCAGATGCTCAGCTGACTGAGCCACCTAGGCACCCTAAAAATAAAATCTTAAAAAAAAATTACAAATATAGTCTTAAAATTTCTTAAAATTTTCTGATGTGGTTTCCTATACCTTTCCACATAAAATCACAAATCTCAATCATTCAATCATACATATTTAACTAGAATCTTTAGTATGCAAAATTCTCTTAAACATTACAAGTTAATTTATAAATATATACAAAGTACCCCTAAACTTAATATAAAAGTTTTAAGGGGCACCTGGGTGGCTCAGTCAGTTGTGTGTCTGATTTCAGCTTGGGTCATGATCTTGGGGTCATGAGATCCAACTCTGCATCCAGCTCCACGGTCAGCAGGGAGTGTCTCTCTCTCTCTCTAAAAATAAATAAAATAAATCTTAAAAAAAAATTTAATATGAAACTTTCAAGACATCATATCTATATATATTTTTTTAAGATTTTATTTATTTATATGACAGAGAGAGACAGCGAGAACAGGAACACAAGCAGGGGGAGTGGGAGAGGGAGAAGCAGGCTTCCCGCTGAGCAGGGAGCCCGATGTGGGACTCGATCCCAGGACCCTGGGATCATGACCTGAGCCGAAGGCAGACGCTTAACGACTGAGCCACCCAGGCGCC
>NW_027885451.1:0-244 GCF_054177405.1 Leptonychotes weddellii | reverse complement strand
GGGAATCGAAATGGGATGAAACGAGTAAAAGCACGGAGCATCAGACGAGCGCCCAACAGACTCAGCCACTGTTGGTATCAAAGTCGCTTGACATGTTGAGGGGCCACCCACACCTCTGGCTTCGCCCTCTTCCCTCGCCAGTGACTTGGCATGCCTCTGCTTCAGAGGAGGGCACTGAGGCAGAGAGGAGTTAGTTAACAGGCCCTAGGGCAAACCCAGCTAGTTGACTACAGGGCTGGGATTC
>NW_027885450.1:0-244 GCF_054177405.1 Leptonychotes weddellii | reverse complement strand
TGGCACGTGCTCAAAAACACCGCGGTCACACCGCTGAGCCAGGATTTGCAGCCGGCTGTCTCCTTGGAGGGCCACGTGGGTGCCGTCGACCTCCCCGAGTCGCGGGGCCTGTCCTGCTGCACATCCCACGATCTCACCGTCCAGACCGACACGCAGCATCACGGGAACATCATAACAGTGGGGCAATGCGTTTGCCCCCCGAGTTTGCTGCATGGAAGGCACGTGTCCCCAGGTGCTGCTTGGC
>NW_027885449.1:0-244 GCF_054177405.1 Leptonychotes weddellii | reverse complement strand
CTTATAAATGCAAGTATCTCTTACAAAAGTAAACATACTGGGCACCTGGGTGGCTCAGTTGGTTAAGCGACTGCCTTCCGCTCAGGTCACGATCCCGGAGTCCTGGGATTGAGTCCCACATCAGGCTCCTGGCTCAGCAGGGAGCCTGCTTCTCCCTTTGATCCTTTCCCCTCTCATGCTGTTTCTCTCTCTCTCTCTCTCAAATAAATAAAATCTTCGGGGCGCCTGGGTGGCTCAGTTGGTT
>NW_027885448.1:0-244 GCF_054177405.1 Leptonychotes weddellii | reverse complement strand
TGGGCCTTAACTTTCTCATCTGTAAAATGGGGATGCTCACTCACTTACCTCCGCAGGTCCTCCTGTGCAATGAGGCAGTACCTGTAAAGGGCCTAGCCCAGTGCCTGGGACGGTGCTGGCTGTTACTACTGTTGCTATAGGGACAACCTGCGTAAAGCTCCTAACTGGATCCACAACGCCCTGAAATCCTTGGCCAAACACTGGGATGTGGAGTCAAGTGTGTGGTTCTCTGGGGAAAGGCCTG
>NW_027885447.1:0-244 GCF_054177405.1 Leptonychotes weddellii | reverse complement strand
GACGCTTAATGCTTGAGCCACCCAGGCACCCCGGTTTTCTGTAGTTTTTTTTTTTTTTTTAATTTTATTTTACTTAAATTCAGTGAATTAACATATAGTGTATTATTAGTTTCAGAGGTAGAGTTCAGTGATTCATCAGTTGCATGTAACACCCAGTGCTCATCACATCATGTGCCTTCCTTAATAATGCCCATCACCTAGTTACCCCATCCCCACCCCTCTCCCCTCCGGCAACCCTCAGGGT
>NW_027885446.1:0-244 GCF_054177405.1 Leptonychotes weddellii | reverse complement strand
ATGAGTTCTAGTAATTTGGGGTAGAGTCTTTTGGCTTTTCCACATAAAGTATCATGTCATCTGCGAAGAGAGAGAGTTGGACTTCTTCTTTGCCAATTTGAATACCTTTTATTTCTTTTTGTCTGATTGCTGTTACTAGGACTTCTAGTACTACACGGAACAATAGTGGTGAGAGTGGGCATCTTTTTCGTGTTCCTGATCTTAAGGGAAAGGCTCTCAGCTTTTCCCCACTGAGCATAATATT
>NW_027885445.1:0-244 GCF_054177405.1 Leptonychotes weddellii | reverse complement strand
CAAAATCCAAAAACCTTGCTGTAACAACGCAGCAGAAAGTTGTCAGCGCTCCCTCTTTTTCTACATTGGTCTTTGATCTGTTCCTCAAACCGACCAGGCGCACCCCCGGACCTTTGCACTTGTGATTACCTCTGCCTGTGATGTTTTCTCGTATGGCTCTCCCCTGGCCTTCAACTTCAAAAACAGTTGTTCAGGGAAGTGGGGCTTAGCCACAACCCACCCCACACCCCCCACCGTTACCACT
>NW_027885444.1:0-244 GCF_054177405.1 Leptonychotes weddellii | reverse complement strand
TAAAAAAAATTTTTTTAAATTTATTTTTATTTTTAAAGATATATATATATATATATATATATTTTTTTTTTTTTGAGAGAGAGGGGGCATGCAGAGAGGGAGGGGCAGAGGGAGAGGGAACGAGAATCTTAAGCAGTCTCCTCAATGAGCACAGAGCAGGATGTGGGGCTTGATCTCAAGACTCTGAGATCACGACCCTTAGATCACTACCTGAGCCAAAACCAAGAGTCGGACACAACCAGCT
>NW_027885443.1:0-244 GCF_054177405.1 Leptonychotes weddellii | reverse complement strand
TCAGTTGGCAGTTGGCCAAGGAGAAATAATTATCTGATTTGTTTATCCCAAAGAGTAGTGAAGAAGAAAAAAGAAGGATAGATAGGAGGGAGGGCTAGAGGGAAGGAGGGAAAGAGGAGAGAAAAAGAGATTGTTTGGGTAGAAATTAGATGTAAGGGGGTCGGAGCAAGATGGCAGAGGAGTAGGAGACCTGGATTTCATCTGGTCTCAGGAATTCAGCTGGATAGGGGTCAAACCATTCTGA
>NW_027885442.1:0-244 GCF_054177405.1 Leptonychotes weddellii | reverse complement strand
TTTGGGGCAATTATGAATAAAGCTGCCATAACATCCATGTGCAGGTTTTTGTGTGAACATAAATTTTCAGCTCCTTTGGGTAAATACCAAGGAGTGCAATTTCTGGATCATAGGGTAAGACTATGTTTAATTTTGTAAGAAAACACTAAATTGTCTTCCAAAGCAGCTGCTCTATTTTGCATTCCCACCAGCAATGAGTGAGGGTTTCTGTTGTCCCACATCCTCAGCCATATTTGATGGTATC
>NW_027885441.1:0-1643 GCF_054177405.1 Leptonychotes weddellii | reverse complement strand
CATCATTATTTTTTAAAATATTTTTTATTTATTTATTTGAGAGAAAGAGAGCCCATGAGTGGGAGGAAGGACAGAGGGACAGGGAGCAGCAGACTCCCCTCTGAGCAAGGATCCTGATGCAGGGCTCAGTCCCAGGACCCTGAGATTATGACCTGAGCCAAAGGCAGATGCTCAAGCTCCTGAGCCACCTAGGTGCCCTTCACTTTGCACCATTATATAAAACCCCAAGGAAAATATAAGCATAAAATTCATGACAATGCTCCAATTAAGAATGGATTTGCCAGGCATATAATACAATGAAAGAAAAATTAATAGCTTGGATTCATTGTCTATATCCAAGTCTCTTCTTCAGAATCAGAAGGGTTCATTATTTTTATGTCAATCTTAGCAATTTAAAATATTTGTTTTAAAGAATAGTAAATATTGCATTTATTAAATTATTTCATTCTAGAAGTGTACTTTTAAGTTCTTATTTTTGGGAAAGAATGCGTAACTATTCCTCCATACCACTTAAAGGAGGAATCTTGGACATATGGATTTCTTCAGTGAAAATATGTTTTCTCTTCAGGGAATTTATTTTTTTAAAGCATGTACATTTCCCATTTTGGATTTAGAGTGAAGTCAGAGATTACTTTTAATATATGCAAACTTGGAGGAAACACTTCGAACTAATTTTATGAAATCAGTATTACCCTGATACCAAAACCAGACAAGGATATCACAAGAAAAGAAAGTTATAGCTAGTATCCTTGATGAACATAGATGCAAAAATTGTCAACAAAGTATTCAAATTATTCAAGCTGAATTCAACAATACATTAAAGATCATGCAATATAATTAAGTGGATTTATCCTAGGGATGCAAGGATGGTTCAACATCTGCAAACCAATCAATATGATACACCACATTAACAAAATGAAGAAAAAATTATATGATCATTTCAGTAGATGCAGAAAAAGCAAGTAGATGCAGAAATTTGACAAAATTTCACACCCATTTTTGATTTTAAAAAAAAAGCTCTCAACAAAGTGGGTATTTCTGCAAATTGAAGGTTTGTGGTAACCTTGTATTGAGCAAGCCTGTCAGCACCATTTTTCCAACAGCATTTGGTCACTTCGTGTCTGTTACATTTTGTTAGTTCTTGCTGTATTTCAGACTTTTTCATTATTATATTTGAATTGCTGCAATCTCATGATAAAATTTCAGCAGATGAGGTGTTGTTTCTCATGGATGAGCAAAAAAAAAGTGGTTTCTTGGGATGGAATCTATTTTTGGTGAAGGTTCTGTGGATTGTTGAAATGACAATGAAAGATTTAGGATATTCCATAAACTTAGTTGATAAAGCACGATTTGAGAAGATTGACTGCAATTTTGAAAGAAGTTCTACTCTGGATAAAATACTCTCAAATAGCATCACATACCACAGAGAAACCATTTGTGAAATGAAGAGTCAGTCAATGCTGTAAACTTCATTGTCTTATTTTATGAAAATGTCACAGCCACCCCAGCCTTCAGCAACTACCACCCTGTTCAGCCAGCAGCTATCAACAATTGAGGCGAGACTCTCTACCAGTGAAAAGACTATGACTTATTGAAAACTCAAGATTATGGTTAGCATTTCTTAGTAAAAAAAAAAAAAAAAA
>NW_027885440.1:0-244 GCF_054177405.1 Leptonychotes weddellii | reverse complement strand
TGATCAGAGCTGCCATATTTTTAGTGTGCATTCTCCCTTATCTGGAAACAGATCTAGCTTAGCCAATGTACATAACTGTACTTGTCAGGGGTGGAATTCATACCCAGGGCTGTCTGGCTCCAAATCTAGATCTCCAAATGGCCATTCCCCTTGTTCTATTAGGTTGATGCTTCAGAACGATGAGGAACTTCCATGAGCACAATCCACTGATGCACTTCATTAGCTGTGAAATGAGTTCCCTGGT
>NW_027885439.1:0-244 GCF_054177405.1 Leptonychotes weddellii | reverse complement strand
TCAGGCCACGCCCCCGCGGCTGGCTCCTGACCCCCGGGTCCTGGGGGATTGTTGCGTCCGTTTCCCGGACCTGGGACGGTGTGGGCTTGGCGGGCTCTTAGGTTCCCACTGGTCTCCTGCAAGATGACGGCGTCCTGGGCGCCGTGTGCCGCCTGTGGCTTTCGCCCCGAAAAGCGCTTTTCTTGGCGCTTGGTCGGGTTCCTTTTGGTGGCCCCAGTGCTCCTGCTCTCTCTAAACTCCGGTA
>NW_027885438.1:0-244 GCF_054177405.1 Leptonychotes weddellii | reverse complement strand
GGAGTGGGAGAGGGAGAAGCAGGCTTCCCACCAAGCAGGGAGCCTGATTTGGGGATCGATCCCAGGACTCTGGGGATCATGACCTGAGCTGAAGGCAGACACTTAACCACTGAGCCACCCAGGCGTCCCCTGAGTTGAACTGATTTTTGTGGTTTTTTACTTCTTGCCTGTGAAGCCCTCTATGTCACATAAAAAATATTAACATCACATAAACTTTGTATGCTTCTCTCTTGTTAGTTTGTCC
>NW_027885437.1:0-244 GCF_054177405.1 Leptonychotes weddellii | reverse complement strand
GTTTGGCTATTGTGGACATTGCTGCTATAAACATCGGGGTGCACATACCCCTTCGGATCGCTACTTTTGTATCTTTGGGGTAAATACCCAGTAGTGCAATTGCTGGATCATATGGTAGCTCTATTTTCAACTTTTTGAGGAACCTCCATACAGTTTTCCAGAGTGGCTGCACCAGCTTGCATAGGGAGAGCTTCTTGAACACTATTTCTCTCAGTATAAAGACCAGGGAACTCAAAAAAGACAT
>NW_027885436.1:0-244 GCF_054177405.1 Leptonychotes weddellii | reverse complement strand
TTATTTTTAACCCCTGAAATTTCATAATAATATGCCTAGATAGGTTTTTTTTTTTTGTTTTAATTTAAGGCCACTCCATGGATGCTTACAAACTGGAAATTTATGTCCTTTAGTTCTGGAAAAACATTTTTTATTATTTTTTGGACTTCAGGTAGAAAGAATTTTAAAGTTAATTATGCTTCTCTGTTATTGATGTACTATCATCAGACTGTACAGGGTTCTTTAAATTTTCCTTTCATTTCTA
>NW_027885435.1:0-244 GCF_054177405.1 Leptonychotes weddellii | reverse complement strand
GGCTTGATTTGCCGACACTACAAATGTCACTGAGCACGTTGGGCAGCACCGAGGCCCACCCTGAGAACATGTAAATTCCAAAAGCATATTAATTAATTCGAAGAAAAGGGTCAGCAAACTAACCGTGAGATCTCAGAAGGGTCATGGGCACTCTATCTCCATCATTTTTTAATAAAAGAAGAGGTAGGAGGGGCGCCTGGGTGGCTCAGTCGGTTAGGCGACTGCCTTCGGCTCAGGTCATGAT
>NW_027885434.1:0-244 GCF_054177405.1 Leptonychotes weddellii | reverse complement strand
TTCCCTCAGCATTTAAGGCCTGGTGCTACTGTCTTCCAGCTTCCAGCACTGCTGCTGATAAATCTAAAGGAAATTTGACTCGGAATCTTTTGTGCAGGTCTCTTTCTTTCTATATGAAAGTAAGTTTTCTAAGATTCTTCCCAATCTCTGCTATTCTGACATTTCAACATAATGTGCCTCGGTGTGGGGTTCTGTCCCCTACCTGAGCTCTCTGTGGGCCAAGTCAACCCGGACACACTCAATC
>NW_027885433.1:0-244 GCF_054177405.1 Leptonychotes weddellii | reverse complement strand
CTGACTAGAGTCTACACTAGTGAAGAGACAGTAGTCTTTATAATCCCAAGATTTCTATGCCTTTTTACCTCTTTGGAGGTGTCCCTATTTGAATTGCTTTACTCTCTCTGTGCCCAAACCTAGAACAGTAGTTCCCCAGTAGCAGCCTACATCATGGTGCCCAACTGCCTGCTTCAGTGTCACCAGAGGTGCTTTTAAATGATGTACTATACCTTGGCTAATTGAATTTAAATTAAAAAGAGAG
>NW_027885432.1:0-244 GCF_054177405.1 Leptonychotes weddellii | reverse complement strand
TATTTTATTTTGTTTATTTATTTATTTATTTTTGATGTAGAGATCCATGATTCATTGTTTTCATATAACACCCAGTGCTCCATGCAGTGCGTGCCCTCCTTAATACCCATCACCGGGCTAACCCTTCCCCCCACCCCCCTCCCCTCTAGAACCTTTAGTTTCTTTCTCGGAGTCCATAGTCTCTCATGGTTCGTTTCCTTCTCCGATTTCCCCCCCTTCATTTTTCCCTTCCTTCTCCTAATGT
>NW_027885431.1:0-244 GCF_054177405.1 Leptonychotes weddellii | reverse complement strand
GCTCCCATCAAAAGAGTCAGTCTGGTGTGGAGACATTGATTGATTTAAGCAGATTACATCTGTCTGGAAAGAGGTAGTGGCACTTCTCTGAAATTGTATATCAGATGAAATTTCTCAGAGAAAACCAATAGAATAGAAAAGAAGCAAGGACTATACTGTAATAGGTACTGAGTATTTATATTAGTATTAGCAATAACTTATTCTCTTCCTTCCCTTCCATCCTCCCTCCTCCTTCTTTTATATT
>NW_027885430.1:0-1643 GCF_054177405.1 Leptonychotes weddellii | reverse complement strand
CTTTCTTGTTTCTTGAGAAAGGCTTGTATTGCTATATACTTTCCTCTTAGGACTGCCTTTGCTGCATCCCAAAGATTTTGAATAGTTGTGTTTTCATTTTCATTGGTTTCCATGTATTTTTTTAATTCTTCTTTAATTTCCTGGTTGACCCATTCATTCTTCAGTAGGATGCTCTTTAGCCTCCATGTATTTGAGTTCTTTCCGACTTTCCTCTTGTGATTGAGTTCTAGTTTCAAAGCATTGACACCTCCAGGGAATCTTGAGAGAGCCCCTGGGTGCCGCTGGCTGGGATCTTCCTGTTTTCCAAGGCCTGTTTATTTAGCTCTTATGTTCTGGACTTTCCAAATGGCCTCTACAAATCCCCTTTCCTTTTTAAAGTAATAATGCTAACTGGACACACACCTTGGAGGGTTGTTTTCAAGTGAAACAAGTGACTCCTGGACGGAGTCGCCTTCCTGCCCCTGGTCACTCCCTCTGCAGCCCTTTCCTGTTCCACCTGACCTGTCTGCACTCCCTACCTAACATACCCGAAATAGCCCAGTGTTTTTTCCCTTCGAAGGAGGATTCTTTTTTTTTTTTTTTTAAGATTTTATTTATTTATTTGACAGAGAGAGAGACAGCAACAGAGGGAGCACAAGTAGGGGGAGTGGGAGAGGGAGAAGCAGGCTTCCCGCCCGGCAGGGAGCCCGTTACATAAGGGGACTCTATCCCAGGACCCTGGGATCATGACCTGAGCTGAAGGCAGACGCTTAACGACTGAGCCACCCAGGCGCCCCCAAAGGAGGATTCTAAGCCTAAACCAGCCCCCAGTTTACCATAGGCTTTGCCAAGTCCTTGCCCAGCGCCTTTTCAGGCTTCCGTTTCTCTTCATAACAGTAAGCATATGTGAGGACTCTTTAGGATCTAAATCAGATGGGGCTCCTCTCTGCAGTACCACAGTACTCCCTATAGGTGGCAGCACGTCACCGCAAATGTCCCGGAATGTTGGCTCAGGTGCTCAAGAGCAACCAGGAGAGGGCGTGGGAGATGCTGGGGTATAGCCCTTGCTAGCCATGGAGGAGAGGAGGTAGGAGGTAGGAGGAAGGAAAGTGGACTCTCACTGGCCTTGAGACAAAAGAGAGTCGAGGTCTGGAGGGCAGGAGTAGTTGGTGTACCCAGTCTATCCACCCATCTGTCCATCCATCCATCCAACAAATATTTTTGAGCACCTGTGCCAGGCTCTGGAGATGGTGCAATGAATAAGACGGACACCTGTAGTCCCTCTCCTCACTAAGCTGGCACTCCACTACAAATATCCCCCCCACCCCCAGCCCCCAACAGCCTTCATGTAGCACACCTGTGCCTTCTGGCTTGTTTCCTCATCTGTAAAATGGGATAGTAAACCATGTACCTCTCAGGTCCATGGTGAGGCTTAGGTTCTAGTGCCCAGTCTGTGTTTCTATTATTATTTTTTTTTTATTCTTATGTTAATCCCCATACATTACATCATTAGTTTTAGATGAAGTGTTCCATGATTCATTGTTTGTGCATAACACCCAGTGCTCCATGCAGAATGTGCCCTCCTCAATACCCACCACCAGGCTAACCCATCCTCCCACCCCCCTCCCCTCTAGAACCCTGTTTGTTTTTCAGAGTCCATCGTC
>NW_027885429.1:0-244 GCF_054177405.1 Leptonychotes weddellii | reverse complement strand
TAGAAATGAAAGGAAAATTTAAAGAACCCTGTACAGTCTGATGATAGTACATCAATAACAGAGAAGCATAATTAACTTTAAAATTCTTTCTACCTGAAGTCCAAAAAATAATAAAAAATGTTTTTCCAGAACTAAAGGACATAAATTTCCAGTTTGTAAGCATCCATGGAGTGGCCTTAAATTAAAACAAAAAAAAAAACCTATCTAGGCATATTATTATGAAATTTCAGGGGTTAAAAATAAT
>NW_027885428.1:0-244 GCF_054177405.1 Leptonychotes weddellii | reverse complement strand
TTAACTCATCTTATAACTAGAAGTTTGTATCTTTTTTTTTTTAATTTTTATTTATTTATTTATTTGACAGAGAGAGACACAGTGAAAGAGGGAACACAAGCAGGGGGAGAGGGAGAGGGAGAAGCAGACTCCCAGCTGAGCAGGGAGCCCGATGCAGGGCTCGATCCCAGGACCCTGGGATCATGACCTGAGCCGAAGGCAGACGCTTAACAACTGAGCCACCCAGGCGCCCCTAAAAGTTTGT
>NW_027885427.1:0-244 GCF_054177405.1 Leptonychotes weddellii | reverse complement strand
TCCTCTGGCATATACTGTCAAGCCAATGTGCAACTGAATCATGTCAAAGAAAAATTGCACCAGGCCGAGTTAAACAGGCAAGGGAGACTTTAGTCAACACTATTGCCATAGGGGAGAGAGACTGAACTCAACTCTGCTGAAGCAAAAGGCAGGAAGGTTTTTAAGGGCTGAGATGAGCTAGTGGAGAAAGACTGCAGGACATTAGGAAAGAGACTGATCAATGAGAGTAGGCCATCTATGTTTG
>NW_027885426.1:0-244 GCF_054177405.1 Leptonychotes weddellii | reverse complement strand
TTTGCTAACACTGCTTATATTCAGTGATGTGCAGGATTTCCTAGCTAGTGCAGTAAGGGGATTGATCAATCAATCAATCAGATATAAGGATTAGAAAGCAAGGAATAAAATTAATGTATAAAGCAAGGAACATGACACTGTATACAGAAGATTCAAAAGAATCTCCAAACTTTTAAAATTACTAAGCAATTTTTAAAAGTTTGCTGAATACAAATTTGCTGAAACAATACACAATATATTTTAT
>NW_027885425.1:0-244 GCF_054177405.1 Leptonychotes weddellii | reverse complement strand
TCTTACATTAGGGTGGTACATTTGTTACAAGTGATGAGCCAATGCTGATACATTGTTATTAACTCAAGTCCATAGTTCACATTAGGATTCACTCCTGGTGTTGTACCTTCTATGGGTGTGAACAAATGTATAATGCCCCCTATCCACCATTATAGCACCCTACAGAAGATTTCACTGTCCTAAAACTCCCCTGTGCTCCCAAACTGTCAGACTCCCCATCGAGTCTTCTGAGGGCCCCTTCTGC
>NW_027885424.1:0-244 GCF_054177405.1 Leptonychotes weddellii | reverse complement strand
TCTCTCTCTCTCAAATAAGTAAATAAATATTTTTAAAAAGACCGAATAAGATAAGACCCCTGCCTTTGAGATCCTAGGAATATTCCCGTTCATCTTCTCTTTCCTGCTAGGCCTTCTGCCCTGGGTCCAAGAGCGTCCTTTCTTATCATGAATGAGTAGAGCTCAATTTGTAACATTTTCTCTGTTGGCACTCTCTACCCGGCCTGTCCTTGTAAGTTCTCAGTTCAGCGATGGTTTCCAGATA
>NW_027885423.1:0-244 GCF_054177405.1 Leptonychotes weddellii | reverse complement strand
TTTGTTCTTCTCTCCCCCTAAGCAAAACTACTGCGCCACAATGCAGCCCTAACCAGGACAGTAGTCCACTTCTCCCAGAGGGATACCCCTGGTCTAAGAGTAGAGCTCTGAGTGGAGATGCTAGACCCTGGTCTTCTCAGTTAGCTCCTCCTGGCATGGAATATTTGCCCTATAAGTGAGCCTGGGCAGAAGCCCTTGAGTCTCAGTATCCTCAGCCTACTGCCCCTGGATTAGAGCTTCTTTT
>NW_027885422.1:0-244 GCF_054177405.1 Leptonychotes weddellii | reverse complement strand
GGCCCAGCTCCTGGTGTGAAGGACTCAGGTTTGCATCAGTTTACATCCAGAGAGCCTGCGGATCTTGGGTTTCAAGGGCAAGGGCTGAGGGACCCAGAGCTGGATCATGGCCCGGGGTCACCCACCACTGATGGGGCCACCCAGCCCTGGCACCAGGCGTCCCGAATCCCCACCTACATCCCTCCTATGGTCTTGGGTTAGGGCTCGGCTTCAGTGTCCCTCGCTGTAGCACACTCCCCATGTT
>NW_027885421.1:0-244 GCF_054177405.1 Leptonychotes weddellii | reverse complement strand
CCTTCTTCTGCAGCCGCCTGCGCGCTGTCTTCGCGGCCAGGCGGCTCCGCGCCGCCCTGGAAGTTCGTGCGTGCGGACGCAAGTTGGTGGAGACGTGGCTTAGGGCAGGAATATTGAATTGAAGACTGAAAAGTATTTCTAGTTGCGCTTTCTGTGTGTGGAGAAACGTCTTCAAGTCGTGTACTTGACTTTAGGTAACCAGAGCCCCTGGGGCCCGGTACATGGTTTGATCTGGCTGAGAGTT
>NW_027885420.1:0-244 GCF_054177405.1 Leptonychotes weddellii | reverse complement strand
GATTAACATAACAATAAAAAAGATGCACATTCTCCTGTGACAGCTAAAAAAAAAAAAAACTGGAAAGAGGAGGGGGTGCCTGGGTGGCTCGGTCAGTTAAGCATCCAACTCTTGATTTTGGCTCAGGTCATGATCTCAGGGTCATAGGATCGAGCCCCGTGTCAGGCTCCATGCTGAGCGTGGAACCTGCTTAAGATTCTCTCTCTCCCTCTCACTCTGCTCCTCCCCCACTTGCGCACTTGTT
>NW_027885419.1:0-1643 GCF_054177405.1 Leptonychotes weddellii | reverse complement strand
GGGAGCCCGATGTGGGGCTCGATCCCAGGACCCTGGGATCATGACCTGAGCCGAAGGCAGACGCTTAATGACTGAGCCACCCAGGCGCCCCTCAAGTCAGTGTTTTACTTGGTAAACATGTCTGAGACCATGCATCCCTGGCTGCTAAGCACCATGGCGGACAGGGCTAGAAAGGTAACAGCTTTATTTTGAGCAGGGGCCAAATTACATTTAAATGAAAACTATAACACTAGAAAATATGACACCCCTAATCTCTACTTTATGGCTTTACTGGAAAAACAGAATACCTAATTGAGGTATTTTTAAACAAGGAGAATGATATGCTTCAACATATTTTATTCAGTGAAGTGAGTGCTTCAAGTCAATTCTTATATGAATATATAAATCCATTCTCATTTTTTTACTGTTTTGGAATGTTTTTTACTGTTTTCCACATTATATTGGAAATATTATCATAATCTTCCAAGTTTATCCTGACTTAGTGAATGAGTTTTGTTCAGCCACTTTTAATGTTGACTAAATCTCTTGTTGTGGAGTAGAAATCTCAGTCTTGATAAAGTGAGCTTACAAAGAAACAATGAACATTATAGACATATGTTGAGCCAACTATTCCACTCACACTAAACCAAAAGTCTATGTTTTCTATATTAATTATGGCTCATGGTGGTGTTTTTAAGAACAGAACATTTATTAAATAGAATCCGATTAAGACAAGTATTCACCATACAATATTTTAATTAATGATTTTTATAAAATTGGAGAATTTTATTTCTTACAGTTTGTAAAAATGACCTTAAGAGCCATAAGTAAAGTTTTCAAACAGAACTCTATTTAAAAAAAATTCAATTGATACCACAGTTACAGATAACTATCTGAAGTAATATATCAAGAAACATGATAAATAGCAATGCATTATATTGAGGAAGTTGTCTTATGGTCTGTCACAGAGGTCATTCTTTGCCTCCATCTGATTTAATATCCTGTTTAGCATTTTAATTAAGAATTTTAGAAGAGCAAGTAAATGGAATATTAATAAGGTTCTCCTATGATACAAAATAGAGAGGTGTTACAAACTATATCAAAAGCAGAGAAATAATACAAACAGACATGATGAGGTTAGTAGAAGGGATAGTATAGAACAAAATGAAATTCATTTGTAGAAAAGATGAGTTAATGTGTAATTTACAACTGGGCATGTAAGTTTTTCAAAAAAGAAAAAAAGTTTAGACGAAGAACATGAACAAAGGGAAAAGACTGCATGGGAAATGCTTGGACATATTGTAATACTGTACAGTATACAAAGATGTTACTTGGATTCAACTATAGAAATTAAGATCTAAAGTAATGAATGCAATACTAAGTCTAACCCAACATTTGCAAGAGTTTAAGATCCACATATATTTGTTAAATAATTAAAATATATAAGCAAGATAAGACATTAAATAATGTTTAATTCCCCAACTTTGAAAATATATCTTTATAGTCACTTTAAAAGTCAGGTATGAGTTTTTAATTCTCACTTTTAAAAATTGTCTTGGAATATGATGGTATGAGGAGAGTCAGCAGCCCAAGCTCCAGAGACTCTAACTCTATACTGTACAAAAAGGAGCCTTGAGCACACCTTTTTGGATATCCCCAAACAC
>NW_027885418.1:0-244 GCF_054177405.1 Leptonychotes weddellii | reverse complement strand
TGTAACAACGCAAATCAAAACTATAATGAAGATACCACTTCATACCCACTAGGGTAGCTGTAATCAAAATGTTTGACAATAATAAGTCTTGGCAAGGATATGGAGAAATTAGAATCCTCATTCACTGCTGGTGGAAATGTAAAACGGTGTGGCCACTTTGGAAAACAGTCTGGCTATTCCTTAAAAAAAAATTTTTTTTTGGTTTAAGATTTTATTTATGGGCGCCTGGGTGGCTCAGTTGGTT
>NW_027885417.1:0-244 GCF_054177405.1 Leptonychotes weddellii | reverse complement strand
GGGTTTCCTCTCTTCAGGATTGCCGGGGGCAGAATCCGTATGGGCTCCGACACAGCACCTCTTTCAAGCAGTGACCATGAGCTTGGATCCCTGGATGCTCTCTCTTATGGAAAGGGAGTGTTTTGTGTGTGACGGTGCAGGAGGGCTCCCGCCCCAAGCCCCCGCACACCTGCACCTCTCAGGCCCGTTCCTGAGGAGCCGCCCGGGCAGTCAGCCCCTATGGGCACGTGTGGACCCCACTCTG
>NW_027885416.1:0-244 GCF_054177405.1 Leptonychotes weddellii | reverse complement strand
TAATTTTCTGTAGAGCATATTTTCTGCTTGGTTGTTGTCTCTTCCATTAGACTATAAATTTCTATGAAGTATAAAATCCTATAAAGTATAGGATTGTATTTTAACTCCTCTGTCACTGTTACAGTATTATACCTAGTCCATAAACAACCTTTGAAATGAGTGATTAAATGATCTTAGGGAGTAGGGCTAGGATCCCAACCTAGATGAGTAAATATTACTTGAGTATAAGTAATTGAGATCATTC
>NW_027885415.1:0-244 GCF_054177405.1 Leptonychotes weddellii | reverse complement strand
TTTAGGGTGCTTTTGAATTCTATGGTCCCTTATGATATATAGTCATCACTGCTTACTGAAAATTTACCACATTTTTCAGTATGCAGGATTAGTTCATACAGAGTTTTATTATTTTATCCTCCATACATTTCTATCCATTGTGATGACACCTTAAATCCTGCTGTTTCAATCCTTCCTTTACCCAACGAAGGGAAATCCAGGACGATCTAGCCTCTAAGAACTGACTAAGCCTTGAACAGATTTA
>NW_027885414.1:0-244 GCF_054177405.1 Leptonychotes weddellii | reverse complement strand
ATTTTATGTGTGTTTATTTTACCACAGTTTAAAACAAAAATGAGGAAAGCACTTCTGGATTAAACCATTCATGTTTTAGTATGTGACCCCCAGTGGCCCTCAGTCTTGGTGGCTCTGTTTCTCCTGAAACACATTTAAACACACACAACACTTACTATGTTGCCATGATGTGCCACCAGCCTATCAACCAATAGTCTAATTCTTTGCTTTAGGCTTTTTTTCTATATTGTCTTTTCGAATGTAT
>NW_027885413.1:0-244 GCF_054177405.1 Leptonychotes weddellii | reverse complement strand
GGATGGGTTAGCCTGGTGATGGGTATTAAAGAGGGCACATTCTGCATGGAGCACTGGGTGTTATATGCAAACAATGAATCATGGAACACTACATCAAAAACTAATGATATAAAGTATGGTGATTAACATAACATAATAAAAAAAAAAGAAAGAAAGAAAAGCACAGAGGAGGGAGGGAAAGAGAGAGAAATGTTCATGATTCAAATTAGAAAACCAGTAGAGAAGCAAAATGACTAATATGATG
>NW_027885412.1:0-244 GCF_054177405.1 Leptonychotes weddellii | reverse complement strand
TCAGCCATCAAAAAGAATGAATGAATCTTGCCATTTGCAATGATGTGGATGGAACTAGAGGGTATTATGCTAAGCAAAGTAAGTCAGTCAGAGAAAGACAAATACACGATTTCACTCATATGTGGAAACAAAACAGATGAACATAGGAGAAGGGAAGAAAAAGCCAGTTTCCTGAGTTGTTAATTTTAGCCATGGAATAGCTATTCTTAATATTTAATCCTGTGATTCTCAGACTTTAGGGTTC
>NW_027885411.1:0-244 GCF_054177405.1 Leptonychotes weddellii | reverse complement strand
TAATGTATGGGGATTAACATAAGAATAAAAAAAATAAAAAAAATAAAAAAAAAAAAAGAAATGTTGAGCACATTTTATGCATCTGTTGGCCATTTGAAAGTCTTCTTTGGAAAAAATATATGTGTATTCTGTTCTTTTCCCCATTTTTTTAGCCAGGTTTTTGTTTTTTGGGTTTTTTTTGTTTGTTTTTTTGCTCTTGAGTTGTATGAGTTCTTTATATATTTTGGATATTAACCCTAATCAG
>NW_027885410.1:0-244 GCF_054177405.1 Leptonychotes weddellii | reverse complement strand
GTACATTCAGAAAACGTTCTTTATCCGTAATATAAAAATGAGGCTTTATTTTAGTTTATATATAACATGAATAAGGAGTGATGTTGTAACTGAGTGAAGCCTTATGGTTCCTTTTCCCACTCAAACAGATTCATACTCTAGGCCGTTTAATTTTTGAAATTGTTCAAATTTCACAGTTAATTCTCAAGTTAAAAAAAAAATACTGATGTGTTTCCTATTTTTTTTCCTGAGTATGTTTGTGTTG
>NW_027885409.1:0-244 GCF_054177405.1 Leptonychotes weddellii | reverse complement strand
TACAGTGTGTTCAGTATATGTAGAAGTCACAGATACTTACAACAGATCCAATTTTTTTCTGTTTATAATAAAGGTATAGCTTTAATGAAAGCCCAAATTACAACTCGAACGGTTTAAAATGGACGAACCATGTGATTTAGTTATATTTGCCAAAGACTCTTGTTATTCTCTCACCTCAAATTAATATGTACATTTAGAACGAGTGGACTGGGGACTTACCATTATATGTTACATATCCGGGGGC
>NW_027885408.1:0-1643 GCF_054177405.1 Leptonychotes weddellii | reverse complement strand
GAAGAGTTTTGATCAAGAAAGGATGCTGTACTTTGTCAAATGCTTTTTCTGCATCTATTGAGAGGATCATATGGTTCTTTTTCTTTCTTTTATTAATGTGTTGTATCACATTGATTGATTTGCGGATGTTGAACCAACCTTGCAGCCCAGGAATAAATCCCACTTGGTTGTGGTGAATAATCCTTTTTAGGTACTGTTGGATCCTATTGGTAGTATTTTGGTGAGAATTTTTGTATCCATGTGCATCAGGGATATTGGTTTGTAATTCTCCTTTTTGATGGGGTCTTTGTCTGGTTTTGGGATCAAGGTAATGGTGGCCTCATAAAACGAGTTTGGAAGTTTTCCTTCCATTTCAATTTTTTGGAACAGTTTCAGAAGAATAGGTATTAATTCTTCTTGAAATGTCTGGTAGAATTCCCCTGGGAAGCCATCTGGCCCTGGGTTTTTGTTTGTTGGGAGATTTTTGATGACTGCTTCAATTTCCTTAGTGGTTATAGGTCTGTTCAGGTTTTCTCTATCTTCCTGGTTCAGTTTTGGTAGTTGATACATCTCTAGGAATGCATCCATTTCTTCCAGATTATCTAATTTGCCGGCATATAGCTGCTCATAATATGTTCTTATAATTGTTTGTATTTCTTTGTTGTTGGTTGTGATCTCACCTCTTTCATTCATGATTTAGTTGATTTGGGTCTTTTGTCTTTTCGTTTTGAGAAGTCTGGCCAGGGGTTTATCAATCTTGTTAATTCTTTCAAAGAACCAGTTCCTAGTTTCATTGATCTGTTCTACTGTTCTTTTGGTTTCTATTTCATTGATTTCTGCTCTGATCTTTATTATTTCTCTTCTCCTGCTGGGTTTAGGTTTTATTTGCTGTTCTTTCTCCAGCTCCTTTAGGTGTGGGGTTAGGTTGTGTATTTGAGAGCTTTCTTGTTTCTTGAGAAAGGCTTGTATTGCTATATACTTTCCTCTTAGGACTGCCTTTGCTGCATCCCAAAGATTTTGAACAGTTGTGTTTTCATTTTCATTTGTTTCCATGAATTTTTTAAATTCTTCTTTAATTTCCTGGTTGACCCATTCATTCTTTAGTAGGATGCTCTGTAACCACCATGTATTTGAGTTCTTTCTGACTTCTTTTTGTGATTGAGTTCTAGTTTCAAAGCATTGTGGTCCCAAAATACTCAGGAAATGATCCCAATCTTTTGGTACCGGTTGAGACCTGATTTATAACCTAGGATGTGATCTATTCTGGAGAATGTTCCATGGGCGCTAGGAAAAAATGTGTATTCTGTTGCTTTGGGATGGAATGTTCTGAATATATCTGTGAAGTCCATTTGGTCCAGTGTGTCCTTTAAAGTCTTTATTTCCTTGTTGATCTTTTGCTTAGCTGATCTGTCCATTTCAGTGAGGGGGGTGTTAACGTCCCCCACTATTATTGTATTGTTGTTGGTGTGTTTCTTTGCTTTTGTTATTAATTGGCTTATATAATTGGCTGCTCCCATGTTAGGGGCATAGATATTTACAGTTGTTAGATCTTCTTTTTGGATAGACCCTTTAAGTAGGATATAGTGTCCTTCCTCATCTCTTATTTTAGTCTTTGGTTTAAAATCTAATTTGTCTGATATAAGGATTGCCACCCTAACTTTCTT
>NW_027885407.1:0-244 GCF_054177405.1 Leptonychotes weddellii | reverse complement strand
GTGTAAGGTGATATCTCGGTGTGGTTTTGATTTGCATTTTCCTGTTGATGAGTGATGTCCAGTACGTTTTCGTGTACCTGTTGGCCGTCTGTATGTCTTCTTTGGAAAAATGTCTGTTCAGCTTCTTTGCCCAACTTAAAAATGGGTTGTTGGATTTTACTGCTGTTGAGTTGTAGAATCTAAAAAAAAAAAAAAAAAAGCTGAACTCATAGTAACAGAGGGTAGAATGGTGGTTACCGGAGCC
>NW_027885406.1:0-244 GCF_054177405.1 Leptonychotes weddellii | reverse complement strand
CCTCTGCAGGGTTTCCTTGTAAGGGGGGAGGTGCTAGTTTTTAATGGGAGGGGTGCAGCTTGGAGGGTTCAGAGGAATCTGGGGACTCAAGATCTTTGGGGGCTCCACCCCTTATGTCCCCCGGCTGTGTGTCAGAGTCCCGTTCTTTCCCACGCAGGGTCCTGACCTTAGTTCGCAGACCTGATTACCCACTGGGGGGGGCTATCATCAAAATGACAGGCAATAGCAAGTGTTGGGGAGGATT
>NW_027885405.1:0-244 GCF_054177405.1 Leptonychotes weddellii | reverse complement strand
TGAATCATGGAACACTTCATCTAAAACTAATGATGTAATGTATGCGGATTAACAGAAGAATAAAAAAAATAAATAAAATAAAATAAAATAAAAAAAGAAAACTTACGAGCCTTATTTCAAAATGAAGAATGGCACCTACACAAAAAGGAAAACAAGAGTTTGGAATCAATTTTTGTTGTTGTTGTTATTTTTGGCTGATTTAATAACCTTAACAAAGCAATAGGGGAGTACTTTAACATAGAAG
>NW_027885404.1:0-244 GCF_054177405.1 Leptonychotes weddellii | reverse complement strand
CTCGATCCCAGGACCCTGGGATCATGATCTGAGCCGAAGGCAGATGCTTAACGACTGAGCCAGCCACCCAGGCGCCCTTTGCTTTCACATTTGTCTTTTATTTATATTATACGTATTTTTTCTGATCCATTTGAGAGTAAGTTGTGGACGTCATACCCTTGGACCTCCAAATACTTCAGCATGTATTTCCTAAGAGCAAAGACATTTTCTTTTTTTTTTTTTTTTATTTTTTATTTATTTATTT
>NW_027885403.1:0-244 GCF_054177405.1 Leptonychotes weddellii | reverse complement strand
TTCCTGGAAGCACAGGAATATGGATTACATTCATTTTTCCCTAAACCAGGTCCTGTCTTGTCACCAAGTGTGGAATGTATTTGGATTGGGAGCCCGAGCAAATGTGTCTGTTTCCAGCCCTCATGCGTGTGGCAGTCGGAGGATGTGGCAGGTGTGGCAGGGGCGGTTGGAGGATGTGGCAGCTGTGGCAGGGGCGGTCGGGGGACGTGGCAGCTGTGGCAGGGGCGGTCAGAGGACGTGGCAG
>NW_027885402.1:0-244 GCF_054177405.1 Leptonychotes weddellii | reverse complement strand
GAGGAACCTCAAAAAGTTTTTGTTTTCCAAAGTGGCTGTACCAACTTGCATTTCCCACCAACAGTGTAAGAGGGTTCCCCTTCCTCTACAACCTCTCCAACATTTGTTGTTTCTTGCCTTGTCAATTTTTGCCATTCTAACTGGTGTAAGGTGATATCTCAATGGGGTTTTGATTTGAACTTCCTTGATGGCTAATGATCATGAACATTTTTTCATGTGTCTGTTAGCCATTTGTATGTCTTCT
>NW_027885401.1:0-244 GCF_054177405.1 Leptonychotes weddellii | reverse complement strand
AATTGCTTAAACTTTAATAAGAATGTTAGTGCTTTTCACTGGGGACAAGAGTCCCAGAAGTGTCCCAATCTATATATTTTTGAATTACTTCTGTGTCAGAAGGATTATACATTTAGTTTTCTGATAGTTTTTTTACATTTGGTAGACTATAGTTTATTTTTCCTGAAAATATAATTTAAGATTAACCACACAAATATAATTTTAGTTATAAAGGAAAATCTTCATGGGCGAGTCTGGCCATTTT
>NW_027885400.1:0-244 GCF_054177405.1 Leptonychotes weddellii | reverse complement strand
CCCCCAGTATTATTTGATGGTGATTGTACTTTCTTCATTCTTTGTCAGCTTTTCTAGAGTTTATCATTTTTATTGGTTTTTTATTTATTTTTTTTAAAGATTTTTTGTTTATTTATTTGACAGAGAGACAGCAAGAGCAGGAACACAAGTAGGGGGAGTGGGAGAGGGAGAAGCAGGCTTCCCCATGAGCAGGGAGCCCAATGCGGGGCTTGATCCCAGGACCCTGGGATCATGACCTGAGCTG
>NW_027885399.1:0-244 GCF_054177405.1 Leptonychotes weddellii | reverse complement strand
TGGTTAGCCCAGTGATTCGTATTAAGGAGGGCACGTACTGCATGTAGCACTGGGTGTTACACGAAAAAAATGGAACGTGGATCACCACATCAAAAACTAATGATGTATTGTATGGTGAGTAACATAACATAATTAAAAAAAAAAAGAAAAGAAAGAAAATGGCAGAACTGGGACTTGAGAAGAGACCTGTCTGACTCCAAAGCTCTGGTCTTTTCACCCCAGTGGCCCTGCAGTCCTCTGGCTC
>NW_027885398.1:0-244 GCF_054177405.1 Leptonychotes weddellii | reverse complement strand
GGGCATTAATTTCCCCCATGCTCTTGGATGGTGTTACTCTGGGGACTAACCCCCCCTTAAGTAGTCAGGGAACTATAGCCTCCTTTGGTTTTTCACAGATCTGACCTCAGTGCATACTTAGGGTAGGCTGAAACAACCTACGGTGATGGATACTGAGCCTCTCCATTGACAGGCAACCAAGACTTGGGTTGGGGCAGGTTAATCTGGGGCACATATAAACTGGATCTACCTTAAGTACATCTAT
>NW_027885397.1:0-244 GCF_054177405.1 Leptonychotes weddellii | reverse complement strand
TTAATGCCATTGAACTGTTCACTTAAAAAAAATGGTTAAAGGGGCGCCTGGGTGGCTCAGTCGTTAAGCGGCTGCCTTCGGCTCAGGTCACGATCCCAGGGTCCTGGGATCGAGACCCGCATCGGGCTCCCTGCTCGGCGGAGAACCTGCTTCTCCCTCTCACTCTGTCTGCTGCTCTGCCTACTTGTGCTCTCTCTCTGTGTGTTAAACAAATAAATAAAAATCTTAAAAAAAAAATGGTTAA
>NW_027885396.1:0-244 GCF_054177405.1 Leptonychotes weddellii | reverse complement strand
TTCTCAAAAAATGTTAATATGAACAAATAATTGGCCTTTGTGTTTTACTGAATTTGTATGCTTCTGGCAATCATTACTTCTGGAGGAGAAGTTTTCTAATGTTTTATTTTGTCATTGTCATTGATTACTATTTTTGTTTAAAACAGTTTCATTTGTATAATAAGAAAGTAACTTCAACCGGAAAAAGACATTTTTACCCCCCAAATTTCATTTCAACTGTGTTTTGATTCAAAGCAGGATAAAG
>NW_027885395.1:0-244 GCF_054177405.1 Leptonychotes weddellii | reverse complement strand
TTTCTCATTTCTCCAAAGCCCTGTGAACACTTTGACACAGACCAGCAGGAGTCCATATACAAGGCATATACAAGTGTTTGGAAGAGGTGGGGGGCACACCAGCTTCGTGTTAAAGCCCCAAGCTCTGGGAGTTCGAAGCCGGGGCTTTGAACCCACCTCTTCCACTCAGGAACCATGGCCCTGAGTAGTTGCAGTTCTGTGTGCCCCTCCCCCCTCCTCCGTGTGCCTTTGCTTCTAAGGCTGT
>NW_027885394.1:0-244 GCF_054177405.1 Leptonychotes weddellii | reverse complement strand
CTCTGCCCCACATGCTGGGTGTCAGCCCGGGTCGACCTCCAGACGCAAGGCGCATTTCCTGGGAAGATGTGAACTGGCTCCACCCTCCTCTCCTCTGCCCTCCATCCTTCTCCCAGGGTAGTGAAGGGGAACCCGGGTACATGGTGATCCCCACCCTGGGATCCTGAATCATGGCTTAACTAATAATAAATACCCATTGAAAAAGCATAAGACTGTGTATGCATGTATAAAAGAGCTGGATGAT
>NW_027885393.1:0-244 GCF_054177405.1 Leptonychotes weddellii | reverse complement strand
GGAAGGGCTGGAAATCAATACCTAAGGTAGCCAGAACTTTATTGACATGCCACCAAGAACATCCACCTCTCATTCTTAGCTTTTCTATTCCCTCCAGCTTGCTTGATCTGCCTTCTCCCATCAGATTTGTACACCAAAGAAATAAGCACTATAGACCTCAACGAGAACAGAACAAAGGGCTTTTTGGAAAAGCAACCTCGGTAAAATGTGCCGATTAGTCCCCACGACTCTGAAGAAGCTCCCT
>NW_027885392.1:0-244 GCF_054177405.1 Leptonychotes weddellii | reverse complement strand
GTGGGGTCTCAGGAATTCAGCTGGATAGGGATCAAACCATTCTGAACACCTACAAATTCAACAGGAGATCAAAGAGAAGAATAGCAACAACTCTCTGAACAGATAAGCGACCACTTTCTGGAAGGTAGGACGTGTGGAGAAGTGAATCTGAAGCGATATTCGGGAGGATAGACGGCGGGGGAGGGGGACTCCGTCCACCGCTTCTGGCAAGTGATACAGCCACGGAGCACAAAATTGGAACTTT
>NW_027885391.1:0-244 GCF_054177405.1 Leptonychotes weddellii | reverse complement strand
TGGCAGTCAAACAAATCCACCACAGCGACAACCACCCACCACAGAAGCAAAATAAATTCGTTATTTTTCCTTTTTTCCCAGATGAAGAGAAGCCTCAGATTCATTTCAGCTGGATAGAGTGAAAAAGCCTTCAAGCTAGCAGCTGTCAATAAACCATTTGGGTTTTTTTTTTTTCCTATAAAGACAATGCAACATCTCTCAAGATAGTGAAAACAGGAGGGGGATCCTTAACCACCCCTTTATT
>NW_027885390.1:0-244 GCF_054177405.1 Leptonychotes weddellii | reverse complement strand
ATTTATATAGATCCTCAATATGCTAAAATAATAAACTCAGGCAAGTTGTTTGTTTTTTCCATTTGTACAGGCCTTGAATTATTAATACTGATACTGTATCTTTTGGCTACAATTTTTTTCCCTAATATTTGCCTTGTTATTTTGGTTAGAGGCTTTTTTGTTTAACTTACAAAAGCTTTTAATTTTTCTTCAATCAAATCTCCTCATGTTTATCTTTGTGAACTCTTCTATCTCTCCAAAATTT
>NW_027885389.1:0-244 GCF_054177405.1 Leptonychotes weddellii | reverse complement strand
TTTGGGGCAATTATGAATAAAGCTGCCATAACATCCATGTGCAGGTTTTTGTGTGAACATAAATTTTCAGCTCCTTTGGGTAAATACCAAGGAGTGCAATTTCTGGATCATAGGGTAAGACTATGTTTAATTTTGTAAGAAAACACTAAATTGTCTTCCAAAGCAGCTGCTCTATTTTGCATTCCCACCAGCAATGAGTAAGGGTTTCTGTTGTCCCACATCCTCAGCCATATTTGATGGCATC
>NW_027885388.1:0-1643 GCF_054177405.1 Leptonychotes weddellii | reverse complement strand
TTAATTCCAGTTGGTTGACATACAGTGTTACGTTAGTTTCAGGTGTATAATATAGTGATTCAACAATGCCATACGTAGGGGTGATTATTCTGTGTTGTGGGGGGCTGTTCTGTGCGTTGGTGGATGGTTAGCAGCATCCCTGGTCTCTACCCACCAGATGCCAGTAGTGCCCTCTCGGCTGTGACATTGGAAAGTGCCTGTGGATATTGCCAAATGTTCACTAGGAGGTGAAATTAGCAAATGTGGTTGAAGGTCACTGAAGAACCAGGCTGATAGCTGTGGGGATGTGAGAAGTGGTCGGATTCAGGACTTGTGGAGTTTATATGTGTCAAATGAGAGAGAGGACTCAAGGCTGAACCCAAGGTGTTTGACCTGGGCAACTGGAAGAGGGGAGCTGCCACTGACTGACATGGGGAAGACCATTGGTGAAACAAGTTTGAGGGCAGGGCTGTCTGGAGCTCACATAAGGTCTGGACTCAAGTAGATGTCTTACTAATTGCTTATATAATTTTAGAAGAGGCAGAAAGGAGTTAATAGTTAAGATCACCAAGGTATTAAATGGTATTACAATGACCAAACAAAACGGAGGCATTGCCAAGAGGTCTGAGGACCTTGAGGTCAGAGTCTTATTCCAGGAGGTCATGCATTCTCAGGTTTGAGACTTAGAGTCAAGAGTATCTTAACTCAGTGAGGGTTAGTGGTTACTCACACGTTGGATTTCTTTGTTTGGGAAGGTCACCAGGGTGTATCTCTGGACCTTTAGAATCAAAACAATGGGCTAGAGCTAAGCCTCTGATCTCCAAAGATTTGGGTCAATATTGAATTATTTATTAATGTGCATTGGCTACAATTATTCAGTGTTTGATTCTACCCCATCAAAGAGGATGGCATGGTTCAGAAAAGAGCCTGGCATGTGAATGAATACCTTGCATATTTGATTTACACACTGAAAAAAAAAATTTTTTTTTCTCTGGCTGCAAAAATTCCATTGTGCTTTACCTTCAGTTCTTTGGCTATAGCCCGAGCTGAAAAGTGTTTTGCTACAGCACAGCTATATATAGAAACTTCTTATCTGTCTGAACAGATAAACAACCCCAGGAAGTTTGGAATATGTTGCTAAGACTGTTCTCTTGGTTTATTTGTCACAGATTTTCTTGCCATTCTGCAAGGGATGTATTGCTTTCTTTCTATTTGGTAGGTCATCTTGTCATCTTCAATATTCCTCTCTTCCTAAACTTTGGCAGCAGCTCTTCTTACCTCACTGTTGAAGAAATTGCCTAAAATAAAATGGTGCCCTGTTTTCCAGTGAATGAGCAGATCCTTCAATGTCTGGGAAGATAGCAAAATGGCTCTAATTCAGAATGGAGGTGGCAGAGGAAAAGGGTCAGGAGGGTGGGAGAGGAAAAGCTCTGACTTAAAATTAATGAAAATTCTGAGCTAAAGACTTTTGTTTTTACCTTATTTCTTTTAAGTAAATACAATGACAAGAACTAAGTTAATAAAAATTCTTTAAGCAGAAGTCCTACTGGAATGCACTTTAATAAGTATAAAAAATATATAATGTGTGCACATTATTGCTAAAGTACTTTTTAATTTTTTTTTTAAGATTTTATTTATTTATTCATGAGAGAGAGAGAGAGAGA
>NW_027885387.1:0-244 GCF_054177405.1 Leptonychotes weddellii | reverse complement strand
GGGTGACCATAATTTGAGGAATAAAAATTCAAATACACTTATATATTTCTCATTTCTCCAAAGCCCTGTGAACACTTTGACACAGACCAGCAGGAGTCCATATACAAGGCATATACAAGTGTTTGGAAGAGGTGGGGGGCACACCAGCTTCGTGTTAAAGCCCCAAGCTCTGGGAGTTCGAAGCCGGGGCTTTGAACCCACCTCTTCCACTCAGGAACCATGGCCCTGAGTAGTTGCAGTTCTG
>NW_027885386.1:0-244 GCF_054177405.1 Leptonychotes weddellii | reverse complement strand
TACATTTATAAAGGCGATCTCAATCTGTAAGTGTCTCCCTCTCAGTACCAGAAAGAGAAGGATGACTAAATGATGATTAAATCAGTTTTGTCCATGGAGAAGGCCCGAACTTAATTCTGCATCACAGCCTTGTTTACCTTTTCCTGGTAACCCATACCGGGCTCCCTGTGCGCTCTCCTCCCACATCAACATCTTTTAGTGGAAGACGGTATTTAAGGCGGTGGCTTGGGCCTTTCCAGGGAGT
>NW_027885385.1:0-244 GCF_054177405.1 Leptonychotes weddellii | reverse complement strand
TTATTTAGTAAATAATGTGTGCCTCAGAGACACATTTGTTAAAGTGGTACAAATTTAGAAAATAATAAGAGGTTCAAAATGTTGAAAGTAGTTACACAATCAGATGACCCACCATTATGAGTGCCTTCAGCAAGCAATACACACACACGCACACACACACACACACACACACAGAGGCTGTGATGGAAGTCTTCCCTCAGGGGAGCAGACAATGCAATCATAATGCAGTTAGGGGGACAAGATA
>NW_027885384.1:0-244 GCF_054177405.1 Leptonychotes weddellii | reverse complement strand
TGGCACGTGCTCAAAAACACCGCGGTCACACCGCTGAGCCAGGATTTGCAGCCGGCTGTCTCCTTGGAGGGCCACGTGGGTGCCGTCGACCTCCCCGAGTCGCGGGGCCTGTCCTGCTGCACATCCCACGATCTCACCGTCCAGACTGACACGCAGCATCACGGGAACATCATAACAGTGGGGCAATGCGTTTGCCCCCCGAGTTTGCTGCATGGAAGGCACGTGTCCCCAGGTGCTGCTTGGC
>NW_027885383.1:0-244 GCF_054177405.1 Leptonychotes weddellii | reverse complement strand
TTTCTTTCTTCCTTCCTTCCCTCCTTCCCTTCCTTCCTTCTTCTTCCTTCCTTCTTTCCCTCCTTCCCTTCTTTCTTTCTTCCTTCCTTCCTTCCTTCTTTCTTTCTTTCTTCCTTTCTTCCTTCCCTCCCCCTCCCTCCTTTTTTCTTTCTTTCTTTCTTTCTTTCTTTCTTTCTTTCTTTCTTTCTTTCTTTCTTTCCTTCCTTCCTTCCTTCCTTCCTTCCTTCCTTCCTTCCTTCCTTCT
>NW_027885382.1:0-244 GCF_054177405.1 Leptonychotes weddellii | reverse complement strand
GGAATCCCATACTGGGTATTTACTAAAAAAATACAAAAACACTAATTCAAAGAGATACATGCACCCCTATGTTTATTACAGCATTATTTACAGTAGCCAAATTATGGAAGCAGACCAAATGTCCATAGATTAATGAATGGACAAAGAAGAAGTGGTGCATACGTATGTGTGTGTGTATATATATTATATATACATATATATGTGTGTGTGTGTATACATACATATATATATATAATGGTATAAT
>NW_027885381.1:0-244 GCF_054177405.1 Leptonychotes weddellii | reverse complement strand
TAATGTATTTTGAAGTTCATGAAGCTAACCAGGGTTTCTGGGCAACATAAGAGGGCCTACTGCAGTAGCTCCAATTAGTCTGACCAAAACTTCAAGCAAGTTGCATTTGCACATAGTCACCATATTTTTGTCTTGATCCTAAGGCAAGTATGTGAAGCCACTGCCTGCACATTGTGGTTTCTTGAAATGATCTTGGTGGAAAAAAAAACCCAAAAAACTTAGTTACAGTTAATCAATTTAATTC
>NW_027885380.1:0-244 GCF_054177405.1 Leptonychotes weddellii | reverse complement strand
TCACAGACCTGTACCCCTGAAACAAATAATACATGATATGTTAATAAAAAAAGTATAGGGGAATAGGGGGAGAGATAATATGAACCTTTTTACAAAAGTAAAAGTCTTAAATTAAAACAAATATTCTCTGCTAATATAGTTGTTGATATTGGCGAGCATGTGAACAAAGGTTTATCATGAATATCAGGGTTTCTTCATACCCTTGAAATCACACCACCTGTTTATTTATTTATTCCACCAACAT
>NW_027885379.1:0-244 GCF_054177405.1 Leptonychotes weddellii | reverse complement strand
TGATGGTGGTGATGGAGGCAGGGGTGGTGATGATGGAGGTGATGCTGGTGATGATAGAGGTGCTGATGATGGAGGCAGTGGTGGTGATAGAGGTGATGCTGGAGGAGATGGTGGTGATGATGGAGGTAATGGTGGTGATGATGATGGTGGTGGTGATGATGGAGGCAGTGGTGATGACAGAAGCCGTGGTGATGATGGTGGTGATGGAGGCAGGGGTGGTGATGATGGAGGTGATGCTGGTGAT
>NW_027885378.1:0-244 GCF_054177405.1 Leptonychotes weddellii | reverse complement strand
AGAATGAAACTGGATCACTCTTCTTTTTTTTTTTTTAAGATTTATTTACTTATGAGAGAGAGAGAGAGAGAGGGAGAATCTCCAGCAGACTCCCTGTTTGAGCATGGAGTCCAACACAGGGCTTGATCCCACAATCCTGAGATCATGACCTGAGTCAAAATCAAGAGTCAGATGCTTAACCAACTGAGCCACTCAGGCACCCCTGGACCCCTTTCTTACACCATACACAAAAATAAAATGGTTT
>NW_027885377.1:0-1643 GCF_054177405.1 Leptonychotes weddellii | reverse complement strand
AAAAAAAAAAAAGAATAAGAAAAATAAAACTTCTTTGAAATGATCATATGGTTTTTTTCCTTTCCCTTGTTAATGTGTTGTATCACATTGATATGAATATTGAACCACCCTTGCATCCCTGGTATCAATCCCACTTGATCATGGTGAATGATTTTTTTTAACATATTGTTGGATTCAGTTTGCTAATATTTTGTTGGGGATTTTTACATCTCTGTTCATCAGAGATATTGGCTTGTAGTTTTCTTTTTTTTGTAGTGTCTTTATCTGGTTTTGGAATCAGGGTAATGCTGGCCTTGTAGAATGGCTTTGGAAGCTTTCCATTCTCTTCTTTTTTTGTGGCGGGGGGAATAGTTTGAAAAGAATAGGTATTATCTCTTCTTTAAATGTTTGGTCAAATTTCACTGTAGAGCATCTAGTCCTAGGCTGTGTGTTTGATTATTGATTCAATTTCATTGCTAGTAATTGATCTGTTCAGATTTTCTATTTCTTCCTGATTCAGTTTTGGAAAGTTATATGTTTCTAGGAATTTATTCATTTCTTCTAGGTTGTCCAATTTATTGGCCCTATAATTTTTCATAGTATTGTCTTTTAAGCTTTTGTATTCATGTGGTATTAGTTGTTTTGCCTCCTCTTTCACTTCTGATTTTTTTGAGTCCTCTGTCTTTTTTTTTTTTTTAATGAATCTGGCTTTAGATTTATGAAATTTGATTCAAAGAACCAGCTCCTGGTTTTGATGATCTGTTCTATTGTTTTTTTAGTCCCTATTTCATTTATTTCTGCTCTAATCTATTTCTTTCCTTCTACTAGCTTTGGGCTTTGTTTGTTCTTTTTCAAGCTCCTTTAGGTGTGGAGTTTGGTTGTTTATTTTTTTCCTGCTTCTTGAGGTAGGTCTGTATTGCTGTAATCTTCCCTATTAGAACAGCTTTTGCTATATCGCACAGATTTTGGGTCATTATGTTTTCATTTTCATTTGTCTCCATGTGTTTTTTGATGTCTTCTTTCATTTCTCGGTTGACCCACTCAGTGTTTAGTAGCATGTTATTTAACCTCTGTGTATTTGTGTTCTTTCCAGATTTTTTCTTGTGATAGATTTCTAGGTTCATACTGTTGTGGTCATAAAAGATGCATGATATAATTTCAGTCTTTTTGAATTTGTTGAGACTTGTTTTGTGACCTAACATGTAGTCTGTTCTGGAGAATGTTCCATGTGCACTTGAAAAGTATGTGAGTTTCACTGTTTTCTGATAGAATGTTCTGAATATATCTGTTAGATCCATCTGGTCCAATGTATCATTCAAAGCCACTGTTTTCTTGTTGATTTCTGTCTGGATGATCTATATTGATGTAAGTGGGGTGTTAAAGTGTCCTACTCTTATTGTATTACTATCAGTTTCTATCTTTATACCTGTTAATAGTTGCTTTATGTATTTGGGTGCTCCCATATTGGGTACATATATATTTATAATTGTTATGTTTTCTTGTTGGATTGTACCCTTTATGATTTGTAGTGTCCTTCTTTGTCTCTTGTTATAGTCTTTGTTTTAAAGTCTGTTTTGTCCGATATAAGTATTGCTACCTCAGCTTTCATTTTGCTTCCATTTGCATGATAAATGTTTTTGTATTGCTTTACTTTCAATCCGCCT
>NW_027885376.1:0-13044 GCF_054177405.1 Leptonychotes weddellii | reverse complement strand
GCTTTTCTGATGAGTGAGTTGTTGCTCTTCTTTTCTTCGATCTCCTGTTGAGTTTGTAGGTGTTCAGAATGGTTTGATCCCTATCCAGCTGAATTCCTGAGAGGAGATGAAATCCAGGTCTCCTACTCCTCCGCCATCTTGCTCCGCCCCCAAGAATATCTTCTTTAAATGTGTGGTAGAATTCACCTGTGAAGCTGTCTGGTCCTGACCTTTTGTTTGTTCGAAGTTCTTTTTATTACTGATTCAATCTCCTTGCTGGCAATCAGTCTATGCAAATGTCCTATTTCTACCTGCTTCAGTTTTGGCAGTTTCTTTAATTTGTAATTTTATTTAGTTGAGTCCTTTCTCTTTGCTTTTTTTTATGAGTCTGGCTAGAGATTTATGAATTTTTACTTTTTTTAAAGAAACAGCTCCTGGTTTTGTTTATCTGTTCTACTGTTTTTTTAAGTTTCTGTATAATTTATTTTTGCTTTAATCTTTATTATTTCCTTTCTTCTGATGGTTTTGTGTTTTGTTGTTCTTTTTCTAGCTCTGTTAGGTGTAAAGTTAGGTTGTTCATTTGAGATTTTCTTGCTTCTTGAGGTAGGTCTGCATTGCTATAAACTTCCCTCTTAGAACAGCTTTTGCTGCATCCCAAAGGTTTTGGACCATTGTGTTTTCATTTTCATTTTCATTTGTTTCTGTATACTTTTGGATTTTTTCTTTGATTTCTTGGTTAACCTGTTTATCGTTTAGTAGTATTTTATTTAACCTCTATGTATTTGTGGGTCTTTCCAGATTTTTTTCTTGTGGCTGATTTCTACTTTCATTTGCTGTGGTCAGAAAAGATGCATGGTATGACTTTGATCTTTTTTTAATTTGTTGAGACTTGTTATGTGGCATAATATATGATCCATTCTGGAGAATGTTCCATGTGCACCTGAAAAGAATATGTCCGTTAAACCCATCTGGTCCAGTATGTTATTTAAAGCTATTATTTTCTTACTGTTTTTCTGTTTAGATGATCTGTCCATTGATGTAAATGGGGTTTTAATGTCCCATAGTATTATTGTATTATTATCAATTAAGTTCCTTTATGTTTGTTATTAACTGTTTTATGTATTTGGGTGCTCCCATTTTGGGTGCACATTTACAATGATATCTTCTTGTTGGATTGTCCCATTTATTATTGTATAGTGTCCTTCTTTGTGTCTTGTTACAGTCTTTGCTTTAAAATCTATTGTGTCTGATAAAAGTATTGCTACTCTGGCTTTCTTTTGACATCCATCTCCATGATAGGTGTTTCTCTATCCCCTCACTGTCAACCTGCATGCATCTTTAGGTCTGAAGTGAGTCTCTTGTAAGCAGCATATAGATGGGTCTTGTCTTTTAATCTCTTCTGTCACCCTATGTCTTTTCATTGGAACATTTAGCCCATTTATATTCAGAGTAATTATTGATAGAAATGTATTCATTGCCATTTTATTACTTGTTTTGTCGTTGTTTCTGAAGAATTTCTCTGATCTTTTCTTTTTCTTGGTTTGCTGGTTTTCCATAGTGACATATTTGGATCTCCTTCTCTTTATTATTTGCATATCTATTAGTGGTTTTTGATTTATGGTTACCATCGGGTTTTTATATAACCTCTTCTGCATATAGCAGTCTATATTAAGTTGGTGGTCATTTAAGTTTGAACCCATTTTTTACTCCTCTCCACCCTACATTTTAGGTGTATGTTGTTATATTTTATATCCTTTTATTTTATAAGTTCCTTGACTGATTTTTTGCAGAAATATTTATTTTTACTCCTTTTGTCCTTCCTACCTACCTTTATTTTATCATTTTTGGTCTTTTGTTTCTGCTCAGAGAGTCCCTTTAATATTTCTTGCAGGGCTAGCTTAGTGGTCATGAACTTCTTTAGTTTTTGTTTACCTGGGAAACTTTATCTTCTTATTCTGAATGAGAACCTTGCTCCTCAAGTATTCTTGGCTGCAGATTTTTTCCATTTAGCACTTTGAATATATCATGCCACTCCTTTTGGCTTGGAAAGGTTCTGCTGAAATATCCATTGATAGCATTATGAGTTTTCCCTTGTATGTAACTGCCTTCTTTTGTCTTGCTGCCTTAAAATTTTTTTCTTTATCACTACATTTTGCCATTATAATTGCAATATGTCTTGGTGTGGATCTGCTTTTGTTGTTTTGTTGGAGGTTCTCTGTGCCTCCTGGATCTGGATATCTGTTTCCTTCCCCAGATTAGGGATGTTTTCAGCTATTATTTCTTCAAATAAATTTTCTGCCCCCTTTTCTC
The DNA here is from genome assembly GCF_054177405.1 of Leptonychotes weddellii. Lineage (NCBI taxonomy): Eukaryota > Metazoa > Chordata > Mammalia > Carnivora > Phocidae > Leptonychotes > Leptonychotes weddellii. Next base: position 10,755 of record NW_027885376.1, on the reverse strand, counting down.
TCTCTTCTTCTGGGACTTTTATAATATGAATGTTAATATGTCTATTGGAGTCACTGAATTCCCCAAGTCTATTCTCATTTTGCATTAATTCTTTTTTCTCTTTTGTTCAGCTTGATTACTCTCCACTACTCTGTCTTCTAGGTCACTAATTTGTTCCTCTGCTTCTTCCAGCCTGCTTGCTGTTCATTCCATCAAGGGATGATCTCAATAATCTCGCTTATTGAGCCCTTTATCTCGCTATGTTATTCCTTATCTCTGTGTTAAGGGTCTCAGTGATGTCTTCTACTCTTTTCTCAAGTCCAGTGAATATCTTTATGATCATTACTTTAACTTTTCTGTCAGGCATGTTACTTATATCTCTTTCACTTTGATCTCTAGCCATGGCCTTGTTCTGTTCTTTCATTTGGGACAAATTACTCTGTTGTTTCATTTTGTCTAAGTCTCTTTGCCTGTTTCTCTGTGTTAGGAAAGTCTAGCTATGTCTCCTGTTCTTGAGGGTAATGGCCTTATGAAGAAGAGGTCCTGTAGTGCCCTGCAGTGCATTTCCCCCTATTCCCTAGGGTCTGGCGTTTCTAAGAGTGTCTCCAAAGTGTGCTGCATACACTCTGCTGTTGTGTTCTGACCACTTTATCCTCAGGCCAGTCATCTGCAGAGGCTCTCCTTACCCGCTGTGGACAGTGTTTGGTCCCTGGCCTGAATGTGGTGTGTTTTAACTAGGCGTGCTCTGGTCTACTTGTGAAATGAGACCTGTCACTGTCACCACTGAAACTGAAGCTCTGCAAAACTCCCAGGTCAGAAGACATGGTGTTGCAAGGGTTTGGGCTGGTCTTCTGAGGGATGAGGCTCACTGCACTGGGACTGAGGCAAGTGTGGCTGCGAAGGGCAGTTCCATCAAAGCAGGACTTAGTGTAAGCAAATTAGGTCATGAGTGTTGGGACTGCACTGGTTCCTACAGGTGGCCCGGTGCTTATGCTGAGGGGCAACGGAGGTAAATGACACCTGCCAATTCCTTTGTTCCCAGAAATGTCTCTGTAAATGCTGCCTCTCTTGCACATGCTCTGAGATGAGCAAATAACCTCCCCACTGTGTACCCCAGGTGCTTGTCACATTGCTGTTTTCATATGTCCATGGGTTATTTCCCTGCTGTATCTCCAAGAGCAAGCAGTGCAGTGCCCTTGGAGCTCTATCTTAGCCAAGCCCAGTGATCTTTAAAACTCCAGGCTTTAAGCTTAGCTGGTTGCAAGAACTCACCAAATCCTGACCTTCTCACTTTCTAAGCCAATTGCTATGGGGATTTGTCTTCCCCGTTTGGGCTCCCCTGTGTGCTATTCTGTCTCTTGTCCTTCTCAGCAACTGCAGTCCCCTTCCCATGGCAGGGGCCATGATCCATTTCTCACTCAAACTGTGTCTCTACACATCCTACCTATTCGATGTGGCCTCTTCTCTACCTTTCATTGTGGAGTTTGTTCTGCCAGTCTTCAGGTTGATTTCTGGGTATTAAGGATGCTTTGATAGTTATCAAGTTGTATTTGTGGCAGGAGGTGAGCCTAGGGTCCTCTTACTCCACCATCATCTTCTCTGAAAACTTGGCCTTTTATACTCAGGCTGGAGAAGACTTGGATTTGATCTGAACTGGAATCCAGGTGAGGCAGCCAAGGAGCCCAATCTCATGTATGCCACTTTATTTGATATTAACCCAACTTTATGGCTTGGTGAGTCAGACGACACCTAGTTCATGATGTGTGGCCAAGGTTGCATAGGAGCTTGGTGGCCCATGGTTAAGCATTCAATCTTCACTAAGACCCTGTAGCAAGCCAGAACCTGTTTTCTCAAAAGGAGAGTAGTTATCCAAAGAGAATGGAAGGGCTTTGCTCCAAAATGTTAGGGTACATACTGTGATTCACCCATAGGGGTGTGACAGAGGCTACAAAGAGCATTTGCCTGCCATTGAAGCTTCAAGCACCATTGGATCTGCTGGGCCATATGGCCCCAGTGGCAGAGCAGCTTGGGTGGCAGCCTGGACCTGTTGCAGAGCTTTCTTTGTTGAGAGCCTCACTGAAAACTAGCAACATTTTGGGTCATTCAGTAAATGAACCAGTGTAACACACTCAAATGAGGACATGTAGCCTCCAAAATCCAAAAATGTCCCACTAGGTGTGGTACCTCTTCTTTACTAGTAGGGGGTACAGATGTAGCAATGTGTCCCTTCACTATAGAAGGGATATCTCACCATGCCCTAGATCACTAGATCCCTACAACTTTTATTATTGTGAAAGGACACTGAATTTTTGTGGGATTTATTTCTCACCCTCTAGAACACAAATGTTTTACCAAAGTGTCTAGAGTTAATGTTACTTCTTGAGTTCAGTCAGCATAACATCATTAATGTAGTGGCCCAGCATAATGGCCTATGGAAGAGAAAGGTGACCAATATTCCTGCAGACTAAATTATAACATGGGGCTAGGGAGTTGATATCCCCCTTAAGTAGGACAGTGAAGGTGTATTGTTGGACTTGCCAACTGAGGGCAAACTGCTTCTGGTGATTTATGGATAGGTGTGGAGAAAAAAGCATTTGCCAGATCAATAGCTGCATACCAGGCACCAGGGGATGTTAATTTGTTCAAGCAATGAAACCACATCTGGTACTGCAACTGGAGTCATTACCTGGTTTAGTTTGTGATAATCCACTGCTCTCTGCAAGACCCGTCTGTCTTCAGCATGAGCCACATAGGTGAATTGAAAGGCGATGTGGTGGGAATCACCACCCCTGTATCCCTCAAGTCCTTGGTGGTGGCACAATCTCTGCAGTCTCTCCAGGAATCAGGTATTGCTTTGGTTTGCTATTTTCCTAGGTACAGGCAGTTCTAGTGGCTTCCATTTGCTCTTTCCTATCATAATAACCTTTACTTTACAAGTCAGGGAACCATTGTAGGGATTCTGCCAGTTTCTGGGTATGCCTATTCCAATTATGCATTCTGGAACTGGGGAAATAGCCACATGATGGGCTCTACTATGAAACACACCCCAGTTAACACTCCATTGATCACCTGACCCCCATGAGTGCTTATTCTGACTGGTGAACTACAGTGATTTTTGGGTCTCCTGGAATTAGTGTTAGGTCAGAGCCAGTGTCCAGTAATTCCCCAAAGTCTGATTTTCTCACTTCCCCCAGTTCACAGTCACTCTGGTAAATAGCCACAGGTTGCTTTAGGGAAGGCTGGGGTAAAGATTAACAGCAGAAATTTTGGCACTATAGTGGAGTCTTTCCTCAAGGTGACCCATCCCCTTCATTCAAGGGATTCTGGGTCCATAACTTGGCTTGTCTGGGAATTGGTTGATTAGGGGACTTTCTGTTTTGGTAATTCAAGTCAGATTTGGCTCACTGAAGTTGCATAAAGTAAGCATAAGTTCTTTTGCCACTAACGTAAGTGTAAGAACCTAAAGAACCCTGCATTTCTCTGTCCCTACACTTTATCTCAGTGTTTAGCACTTGCCTATTGACTTGTCTCTTTCCCAGTAAGCTGTAAAGTTCTCAAGGAGAGGGTTGTGTGTGACTTACCTTTGCCTCCCCAGTATAGGGCTTTGCACTTAGCCAACATGCAGTGAATGCTTGTTCAATGAAAGTGTGTTTTTAAACGCTGGTGCTGAAAATGTCTGAAGGATGCATTTGACCCCTCTTGGATTGACCTGTCCAGGTGAGAGGTGTGGACATTCAAGACCATTCTCATGAGTGTGACTGAGCTTTAAAAGGCACATTCTCAAATTTCACTTAAACCTCTCCATTCTGCATATCCTGTCAGTGATGCTGGAGACTTGGCATACCCTGCATGATTTTTTGTTGTTGTTGCTTTTGACAGCCTTTGCTGTCTGTCAACATGATTCTCTATAAATTGTTCTAATTTATAAGGCATTTCACACTACACAAGGCTGGCAGGAACATGGGGGTGAGGTGGAGTAAGGGAAGCCAGCTCGGAGGCTTGTAAAGCTGTTTGGGTTCATGTAGAATGTTGTGGAGGGGTTGTTCCCCTGGCTGGAGCATGGGATCAGTGCTGGGCAGGAATTTTAATCAAAGGCAAAAAGTTGACACTTCTGGGATTTACCACTTTCCCCAGGTCCCAGCTCTGCTCTGCAGTGCCTGGAAATTCGTGCATCAAGCAGTGAATTATTCAGCAGGACAAGGCAAGTAAACAAAGAGGTGGAAGTGTTCACCTTAGCTCTAGTATGCAAGAGGTGAGTGAAGAGACTCCACAGTGACAAGAAGCATAAACTTAGTGTGGAAACAAGAACATTTACAATGCAAATGATTTTTAACCAGCCTTGTCTAACCAGAAGCAAAAAATCAGAGCATGCTTTAGGTTAGTCTACTGATTTATTTATCTATCTATCCTCATCAGGGACTGATAACATAGCATACTTTATTTATTTATTTGAGAGTTCATGATTTATTATTATTTTTAAGGTTAGTGAATGTCATTTCACAGAAATGCATGTGGTCTTATGTATGTGTTGGCCCGAAATTTAACTTATAAAATGCATTTATCTTATGAAGCAGTTGTTTGCCATATTTAAATTTGTATCAAGGTTGCACAGATAATTTATCTTGGGACTTTGGGGGTTGATTTGATATTCTCACTTCAGGGTTTGAAAAAGAAAGGCAGAGAATTTACTTCTGGCATCATGTCAGTAGGGAAGTACGTTGGGATTTTGAGGATGGGGTCTGTTTTCAAACTACACCTTCTCCCTCCATCCTCTGCTCTGCCCACATGCATATCCACCAGGAGACTCAGAGCCTCACTGAGTGTGGACAGCACAGAGCCATGGTGGAAGCAAATGGTGTGGCCCACGGCAGCAGATAAGGGGAGACACTGCATTACTGCTTAAGGGAAGGCCAGTGGACAGACTCTTCAGGTATCTTAAATTTCTCTCTTTGATTCCCTACCAGTTGAAATAAACGTCTCACTCTTTCCTTTAACACTGAGCTGTTGTTCATGCTGCTGGTTGTCCTTTAGCAAACAGATCCTCTCAATTAGAAACAGTATTTTCTCAAACACCTTATTTCCACCTTACATCATTTAGCTCATTCTTCATTGTATTTATATTTTGTTTACATACTTTATCTCTCCAGACAGACTATAGGCTATCTGACTGCAGGATTCATGATTGATTTGTCTTTGTATTACTGATATAATCATTGCTAATAATAACATGTAGATGACTTATATATGTTTAATGAGTGAGTGAATAAATGAATGAATGAAATCTCAGATCTTAATACTCTGTAAAAAAAAAAAAGCTACATGTTGCATATTTATTTTTATCCTAACAATTAGCCTGGGGCAAAGAAGCAGACACAGGCATATTTATTACTTTGTCAAGAATAAATAACATTGCTATAATATGAAAAGAGCCCTTTACAGGGCAGATTACCATTAGCTGAATATAAAAAGAAAACATGTTGAGATGTTGCAAATAAACAGTTTGATTTTGCTTGAGGCTAGTCATAGACCATTTTGGGACCCCATTGCCAAGGAAAGGGTGTGAGGTCAGACAATAAGAGCTTCCAGTAGGGATTGCAGTCACTGAGGCTTCACACGGGTGCAAAGGCCCAACTAAACTGTATGTACCAAATAACATTTCTAAGTTGATAGTTATCAAGTTGTATTTGTGGGAGGTTGCTATGGGGGTTGCTACAGAAATATGAAATTTATTCAGAATTAGAATAGATTTAACAAAGACTTCATGAAAAAAATCCAATCCCAGTCCAGGGGAACTCAGCCCAGGAAGGGAGACCAACATGTTAACAGGCAGTTCTAGTGGCTGGATGTCTGTAAGACATGAACTGTGTCCTGGGTGTCATGGGTTCCCTGGTCAGTCTGCAGGAGTCAGGGCTGACTTTCCAGAGGAGGCAGCATTTGTGTTCAGAATCAAAGGAGAAGTAAGAATTTGCTGGGACTATTAGTGTTTGCTAGACAAAAATGTCCTGGGTAAAGGGACCAGCACAGGCTAAGTCAGAAAGTGTGTGTATGTGTGTGTGTGTGGTGCATCTGTGCATATGTGAGTGTATGTGCATACACATGCACACATGGGGAGGCAGGGGAGATGGGGAGAGAGAAGACAGTTCCTTCGATGACTTAGGGGTAGTTTAGCTTTGTTGGAGGATAAACCCTCAAAGTGGTTCCAGAAGGGATTGCTTGAGGCTTACAAAGATGCATCAACTGTAGTTACACTTAGTCACTGAGCACACAATTATCACACAGCTGCCAAAAGCAAGGTGCAGCTCTGGGGGCTAAGATACAGAAATGGATGAAATGCATGCCCTGCCTACATGGGCCTACATTTCATAAGAAAGGCAAACAATAAACAATGTAAGTTAGTAGAATCTGTGCAGTGCCAGAGAGTGGCAAGTGTTAAGAAAAACTAAGCAGGAAAGGATGGAAGGCGTGAGGGATGGTGGGGTTGCTACTTTGAAGCAGATGTTCAGGAAAGGCCCACCTGGGTGACATTGACATCAAGAGCAGAAAGAAGGGATGCTGTTTTAGAGGGGAGGGGGGTGGGGAGATGGGTTAGCCCTGTGATGGGTATTAAGGAGGGCACGTACTGCATGGAGCACTGGGTGTTATACGAAAACAATGAATCATGGATCACTACATCAAAAACTAATGATGTAATGTATGGTGACTAACATAACATAATAAAATAAAATAAAATTTTAAAAAAAAGAAGGGATGCTGTAAGCTAGATGCCCAAGGTTCCCTGTTCTTTGATGTGCAAATGAAATGGTCTCCAACTCCTTGAGGCCTCTCCTGCAGACCCTTCTCCCAGTGGTGCAAATAACCAGCTTCTCTATGTGTGACAGACACTAGGCAGAGAGGGGCAGTGGAGGGATTTTGCTTTGCCAGTTTACCTGGCTTCTAGTTGTTGTCTGAAGGCTCCTGCTTCTCTAGGCCTCATGTCCATGGCCTTCACAAGAGGCTGTCCTTCACATCACCATGATGCTGCCCACGCTGTCTGAATTCCTCAGCACAGAACATTACTGTCTGATTGGACATTCTGTGATAAAAGCGGCGTCTGGACCTGTGCAGAGTGCTGTAAATGTAGCTAGTGTGACTAAGGATCTAAATTGTAATCCAGCTTAAGTTTAATGACTTAAAAGGTAAATAACCGCAAGAAGTAGTGGCCACTGTATATTGGAGAGTGAGGTCCAGAGTAACTCCTGGAAGGCATGGGGCAGTGCTTTGGAGTGCTGGTCCAGGGTGAGGTTTGCAATTCCCTGTCTCTTTCCTGTCCAGGGCTCCCCACCAGGTAAGATATTCTAAGTGCCTAACTCACATGCATACATGCACGTGTATGCACATGTCCCTCTAGACAAACACTGATCTTCAGAGATTTCAGTCTATACTCCCAAGAAGACAGGCTGCCATGTCCACAGTGGAGTTGACACTGAACATTCATTTGTTCCTTCTCTCTTCTACCTTCACACTGTGCTCACTAGGTCCTGCTGGAAAATGGGAATTTGTTTTACTAATGACCTGATACCTCTTAATGACCTTTCTGTTGGCCACAGCAAGGCTGATGGGAGCTTTGAAGTATAGCTTTGGCTGTTTTAGGGATGGGCTGGTGGGCTGTTTAAAAAATAACAGAGTAGATTGTGTTAAAAAAGGAGCAAACAAGAAAGATAAAGACCAGGAAAAACCAAGCCAGAAGTAGGTCCCAAAATGCAAGCCATCATGATGAACATACTCTGTAGTTGTACCTCGGATATGACTGCTTATAGTCTAGACGTCTCTGTGAGGAGGGAAACTAAGCAGGTGCACAGCATGAGGGACGGGTTGCAAAGTGGTTAAAAGCACAACCTTCACACTGAACCAATGTCACACCAGTATCCATGAGCACAACTGTGCCCAGACCTTGGGTTCTATACTATTCTCCTCTATAAGGAACCAGGGCCACTTATGGAAATGAGGACCAGGGCTGGGACAGTGAAAATACGAGATGACCCTAGAATGTCTTGTGCTAGAGAGAGGGTGTGCAGAGGACAACAAGGATGCTTCAAGGGGACAGAAGCCAGCTTGAGCAGGTGCCTACTGGCCACATCCAGGACAGTCTGATCAGCAAAATAAATGATAGTAATGGATTATCAAATGTGAAAAAAAAAACAAGAATCCATGAGTCCATACTGCCAATAAATGATGAAATAGAAGGGAAGAGAAAAATCAAGTAATAAATGTAGAAGGAGTGGCAGAGTTGGGAAACTGGCCCCTACCGCACCGAGGGCCATTCGACTCAGAGAAGCATTGGGGGCTGCTCAAGTGACAGGTGACAGTCTGATGGCAAGTGGCCATTTACATACTTTCAAAGTATCTCTGCACAGACCACTTACTGATTACAAAGAGAAGAAGAGTAATGTTGCGGTGGAGAAAGCTGGCAGGTATCACCCTCACTGAATGATCAAAGTTAACATCATCAGAACTGGTGCAAATCAACATCATGTGCCTCCTGACATCACGCACTGAGAACATACCATCACTTTTGGGGATTCCTGCCAAAAACGAACAACCTGAATTTAATTATGAGAAAATATCAAACATCAGACCAACCCAAATGAGGGAAATTTGGGGAAGAAAAAAACCACTCTGCACTATTAAAAAATTTCAATATAATAAAAGACAAAGAAAGGCCAAAGAGTCATTAAATATTAAAGGAGGTTAAAAAGACATGAAAATTCTGCACCATAAAAAAATAGTAGCCAAGAAGAATATTCTTGGGAAATTGGTGAAATTTTAATAAGATCTGTAGTGTAACACATTGCATTGTATCAGTGTTAAATTTCCTGAATTGGATAATCATATCTTGAATCTGTAAGTGAGTGTTATTATTAGGATTTCCACTGTGAAGCACTTAGGGGTAAAAGAACATGTCAGCAATGTACTCTCAAATATTCAAACAGCCGAGAGAGTGAGAAAGAATTGTAAAGCAAAAACGGGGCAAAATGTTAATAATTGGTTTATAGACATTTTTTGTAATGTTCTTTCAATTTTCCTGTAAATTTGGAATTATTGGAAAAAAATACTAGGCTTTGGTGTCAGATTGCCTGGATTTGAACCTAAGCACTGCTACTTATTAGCTGTGTGTCTGTGGGCAAGTTACTTAACCTCTCTGGGTCTCAGCTTCTCTATTTATAACATAAGGAAACAGGGCCCTTTCAGAGCTGCAATGAGATTAAAGAATTAATACATGTAAAGCACTTAAAAGAGTGTCTGGCACATGCACACACTGGACAGCTGGTGGTTGCTGTTTTTTGTACCTAGAGATGAAATCATGGCAACCAGGAAGGTGAGATGGGGATTTCTCCTGGAGACTCTCAGAGCGAGAATGCATGTGAAGAGGTAAGCAGTGTTCAGGACAACACCTTTTGCTCCTCAACCCAGGCCCTAGAACCACCCTAAACTCAGTCTGGGATTGGAGGTGGGAGGTGAGATTGGAGCAGGACCATGCCCACTTCCTGTTGTTCTGACAAGAGCCGGTGTCTCTTTGGAGGACTAGGAAGGGTGGCGGGCCAGCTGGCGTCATCCTGTCCTGGGATGCTGCTCCTCCCACCCAGCTGGTGAGAACGCAGTGTGCGGTGCCCCTGGCATGGGCCCCTTGGCTGTGTCTGAGCGGCAGCTGATGCATTTGGTGCCCAAGGATGCTTGGGGCACTACCAGACACCGGGCTGGCTACTTATCCCATGGCAGGCCAGACAAGGGTCCTCGCTGCCTTTGGTGTCCTCACTGTCTAGCTAGTGACCTTCAGCCTGCTACCTGACTCCTCTGAGCTTCAATTTCAAACTAAAGATTATAATATCCACCTCTAGCTCTTCAGTGCAGCAATATTTACTGAACATGTTGAATGTGCCAAGCATTTTGGGTGGATTATCATTTAATCCCCAAACCAAACTTCTGAGGTAGGTACCATCATTACTTGATTTTAGACATCAGCAATCAAGGCTTAGAGATGTTAATTAAATTGCTCAAGGTCACACAGCTAGTAAGTGGTGACACAGTTTAAACCAGGCCAGTGGGGATAACCACTTGCTCTTATTACTGATAATAACTCTTTCCTTGATTCTGAATACTTTTTATCCCCTTCTTCCCTCTCTCCCTCCCTTCTTCCTTCCTCCCTCCCTCCCCCTCCCTCTTTCTTTTTATTTTATTATGTTATGTTAATCACCATACATTACATCATTAGTTTTTGATGTAGTGTTCCATGATTCATTGTTTGTGCATAACACCCAGTGCTCCATGCAGAACGTGCCCTCCTTAATACCCACCACCAGGCTAACCCATCCTCCCACCCCCTCCCCTCTAGAACCCTCTGTTTCTCAGAGTCCATAGTCTCTCATGGTTGGTCTCCCCCTCCGATTCTCCCCCCTTCATTTTCCCTTCCTGCTATCTTCTTCTTCTTCTTTTTTTAACATACAATGTATTATTTGTTTCAGAGGTACAGATCTGTGATTCAACAGTCTTGCACAATTCACAGTGCTCACCATAGCACATACCCTCCCCAATGTCTACCACCCAGGCACCCCATCCCTCCCACCCCCCACCCCTCCAGAACCCTCAGTTTGTTTCCTGAGATTAAGAATTCCTCATATCAGTGAGATCATATGATACATGTTTTTCTCTGATTGACTTATTTCGCTCCTTCTTTTCTCTTTCTTCCTTCCTTTCTCTCCCTCCTTCCTTCCTTCCCCTTCCTTCCCCTTCCTTTCTCCT
>NW_027885375.1:0-244 GCF_054177405.1 Leptonychotes weddellii | reverse complement strand
GGGCTCAATCCCAAGACCCCAAGATCATGACCTGAGCTGAAATCGAGTCAGATACTTAACGGACTGAGCCACCCAGGCGCCCCTCTGTAATTTTTTGATCATACAATTGATTAGAAAGGAAGTATATTGTGCTAAAGTAGGAGATTTCATTGTGTGCCATACAAGTTTTATAAAGATATGATACTGTCAACTATAGTAGAAAGTTTGTTTATACTCAATGTGTGCACTGCAGAACTGTGTGGGC
>NW_027885374.1:0-244 GCF_054177405.1 Leptonychotes weddellii | reverse complement strand
GTCATTAAGCGTCTGCCTTCGGCTCAGGTCATGATCCCAGGGTCTTGGGATCGAGCCCCACATTGGGCTCCCTGCTCAGTGGGAAGCCTGCTTCTCCCTCTCCCACTCCCCCTCCTTGCGTTCCTGTTCTCGCTATCTCTCTCTCTGTCAAATAAATAAATAAAATCTTATAAAAAAAAAAAAGGAAAAGAAACCCACTTTTACCTGACATGTACTCAGAGGTACTGGGAGGTTTAAACTGTCC
>NW_027885373.1:0-244 GCF_054177405.1 Leptonychotes weddellii | reverse complement strand
GCCGCGTGGCAGCCCCGCGCCCGCCGCCCTCGCCCCCCGCGCGTCGGGCCCGGGCGCACCACGTGTCCGCGCTGCCCTTCGCCGGCCCGGCGTGGGAGGAGGCTGCGCGCCCGGCCCCCGGGGCTTGCCGAGTGGGCGCCGACCAAGATTTGGGTTCCCTCTTGCCCTGGCTGCTGTCATCTTAAACCGCCGGGAGCCCGAGGCCTATATTTATGGAGAAACCCGTGTCCCGGAGGCCGCCGTG
>NW_027885372.1:0-244 GCF_054177405.1 Leptonychotes weddellii | reverse complement strand
TTAGATACTGTAAACTTTATCCTGCAGCATGTCAGATAACTAAATATTTACAAACTGAAACCAGAAATGAGCTGTGGCTTGTACTATTCTATACTTAAGGTATTTATACATAAAAATCATAACAAAATACCACTTTTTCCTTGCTTATTCTGAAGAAGTTTTGCTGTGGAATGCTTTGGCTCATTTTTGTTTTCTCTCTTTATTTTATTTTGTAAAAAATTTAATATTTTAATCATGCCATCCA
>NW_027885371.1:0-244 GCF_054177405.1 Leptonychotes weddellii | reverse complement strand
GATCTAGTCCCGGAGCTCGGCTCTCTGTAATGGCGGCCGCCGGCGTGGTGACATCACGCCCGGCGTCAGGAGGCGGCGGGGTAGAAGGGCCGGGACAGGAGCTGCGCAACTGCAGAGCCAGCCCTGCTCCGCCGCCAGGGCCGACTAGGGGGGCGGTAACCAGGTCAGGACATGTTTTAATGCAAGGTGACAAAGCAAGGATGCGAACCTAGTGAGGAACGGAGCAGAGAGGGGGATCCCGCGG
>NW_027885370.1:0-244 GCF_054177405.1 Leptonychotes weddellii | reverse complement strand
TTCTTCCAGTTCCATTTTTTTTGGCATTTTCCTTAATTTTTTTTCTTTTTTTTTTAGATCTAATGTGACACTTTTGTAGGTTATTTTTCATCATTTAAAATTTAGGCAGAACCTGGGGAGCCTGGGTGGCTCAGTCAGTTAAGCGTCTGACTCTTGAGTTTGGCTCAGGTCATGATCTCAGGGTCATGAGGTCAAGCCCCACATCCAGCTCTGGGCTCAGCGGGGAATATGCTTGAGATTCTCT
>NW_027885369.1:0-244 GCF_054177405.1 Leptonychotes weddellii | reverse complement strand
AGCCAGAGGGCTAGGTTCCAAGCTTGACTTTTACCAATTTGGTAGTCCTGTGACAAGTCAGAAAATCACCCCTGACCTCATCTTTTTGTGTGTGAACCAGTAGGTTATGTTAGACCATATCTGACTTTCTCTTAAAATTCTCAGTTCTAAAAGACTGACTTATTTTTAGTATTTCAGTAAATACTTTGGAAGTGCTTTTGTAAAGCCTTCTTTTGTATTAAATAGTATTATAGCTAGCCGTGCT
>NW_027885368.1:0-244 GCF_054177405.1 Leptonychotes weddellii | reverse complement strand
TCATTTTTGCCCTTGCTTCCCTTGCCTTTGGCGATGTTTCTAGGAAGAAGTTGCTTCGGCTGAGGTCGAAGAGGTTGCTGCCTGTGTTCTCCTTTAGGATTTTGATGGACTCCTGTCTCACATTGAGGTCTTTCAACCATTTGGAGTCTATTTTTGTGTGTGGTGTAAGGAAATGGTCCAGTTTCATTCTTCTGCATGTGGCTATCCAATTTTCCCAACACCATTTGTTGAAGAGACTGTCTTT
>NW_027885367.1:0-244 GCF_054177405.1 Leptonychotes weddellii | reverse complement strand
TGTTTCTCTCTCTCTCTCTCAAATAAACAAATAAATAAAATCTTAAAAAAAAAAAAGACATCCAAAACACAAACCTCTATTCAGACATCTATGGATCCAACTACATCAGATTTAAGGATTTCTATTCCACAAAGACCCTCAGAGCTAATATTGACAGATAGATGGTTGCAATCTAGTGAATAAAGAACGCCCGCAGGCCGATAAGGAAAAGACAGGAAACACAGTAGAGAAATGGGCAATGAAT
>NW_027885366.1:0-244 GCF_054177405.1 Leptonychotes weddellii | reverse complement strand
GTCCTTCCCTGGTAGCGTTTTGGCAAGAATTTTTGAAATACCGTGTGCAAAGTTCGTTAATTCTTCTAATTGGCATCTTTTTAGTGCCTACTGACAAGCACTGTACAGGCATTGGGGAATCGACAGAGAACAAAATAGACAAGTAGCCTTGTTTTAATGGGGCTTATAGTTCAGAAAAACACTTGGCCCACAGTAGCCAGTCAATGACTATTGGCCATTAAGATGGCCCATTAGTGTGTGGGTG
>NW_027885365.1:0-1643 GCF_054177405.1 Leptonychotes weddellii | reverse complement strand
GAATACTACATCCAGCTAGGCTGTCATTGAAAATTGAAGGAGAGATAAAAAGCTTCCAGGACAAACAAAAACTAAAGGAATTTGCAAACACAAAACCAGCCCTACAAGAAATCTTGAAAGGGGTCCTCTAAGCAAAGAGAGAGCCTAAAAGCAACAGAGACCAGAAAGGAACACAGGCAATATACGGTAACAGTCACCTTACAGGCAATACAATGGCACTAAATTCCTATCTTTCAATAGTTACCCTGAATGTAAATGGGCTAAATGCCCCAATCAAAAGACACAGGCTATCAGACTGGATTAAAAAACAAGACCCATCGATATGCTGTCTGCAAGAGACTCATTTTAGAACCAAAGACACCCCCAGATTGAAAGTGAGGGGGTGGAAAACCATTTACTATGCTAATGGACCCAAAAGAAAGCTGGGGTGGCAATCCTTATATCAGACAAATTAGATTTAAAGCCAAACACTGTAATAAGAGATGAGGAAGGACACTACATCCTACTTAAAGGGTCTATCCAACAAAAAGAGCTAACAATTGTAAATATCTATGCCCCTAACATGGGAGCAACCAATTATAAAAGCCAGTTAATAACAAAAGCAAAGAAACACATTGACAACAATACAATAATAGTGGGGGACTTTACCACTCCCCTCACTGAAATGGACAGATCGTCTAAGCAAAAGATCAACAAGGAAATAAAGACTTTAACTGATACACTAGACCAAATGGACTTCACAGATATATTCAGAACATTCCATCCCAAAGCAACAGAATACACATTCTTCTCTAGTGCCCATGGAACATTCTCCAGAATCAATCACATCCTAAGTCACAAATCAGGTCTCCACTGGTACAAAAAGATTGGGATCATTCCCTGCATACTTTCAGACCACAATGCTTTGAAACTAGGACTCAATCACAAGAGGAAAGTTGGAAAGAACTCAAATACATGGAGGCTAAAGAGCATCCTACTAAAGAATGAATGGTTCAACCAGGAAATTAAAGAAGAATTTAAAAAATTCACAGAAACATTGGGCGCCTGGGTGGCTCAGTCGGTTGGGCGGCTCCCTTCGGCTCAGATCATGATCCCAGGGTCCTGGGATCGAGCCCCGCATTGGGCTCCCTGCTCTGCGGGAAGCCTGCTTCTCCCTCTCCCACTCCACTTACTTGTGTTCCCTCTCTCGCTGTGTCTCTCTCTGTCAAATAAACAAAATCTTAAAATAAAAAATTCAAGGAAACAAATGAAAATGAAAACACAACTGTTCAAAATCTTTGGAATGAAGCAAAGGCAGTCCTAAGAGGAAAGTATATAGCAATACAAGCCTTTCTCAAGAAACAAGAAAGGTCTCAAATACACCACTTAACCCTACACCTAAAGGGGCTGGAGAAAGAACAGCAAATAAAGCCTAAACCCAGCAGGAGAACAGAAATAATAAAGATCAGAGCAGAAATCAATGAAATAGAAACCAAAAGAACAGTAGAACAAATCAACAAAACTAGAGCTGGTTCTTTGAAAGAATTAACAAGATTGATAAACCCCTGGCCAGACTTATCGAAAGGAAAAGAGAAATGACCCAAATCAACAAAATCATTAATGAAAGAGGAGAGATCTCAACCAACACCAAAGAAATACAAACA
>NW_027885364.1:0-244 GCF_054177405.1 Leptonychotes weddellii | reverse complement strand
CGGCGTGCCCACGGGATCGTCGCAGGGCCGCCCGGCGCCCGCGGGAGGGGAGCGAGCCGCTCTGCGACCCGGCGGCGCGAACCCCGCAGGCCCACGCCGGGTCCGGGAGGCCTGTGGGCCCCCGCGCTCAGGCCCCGCCTCCGGGCGCCGGCTGGCCCCGCCCATTTCGGGAAGGCGCGCCCCTTCCGCCCAAGCACCGCTCAGGCCACGCCCCCGCGGCTGGCTCCTGACCCCCGGGTCCTGG
>NW_027885363.1:0-244 GCF_054177405.1 Leptonychotes weddellii | reverse complement strand
GTCCCTACAGGTAGAATGGAGGCTTTACCCCAGGAACAGCAGACCGAGAATACTGGGGACCTGATCACTGATCACCTTTGCCCCAGCTTGTTCACAGGGTGGACGTTCCATGCCAGGAGAAGCAAGCCAAGAAGAGAGGCTACTGCCCCTGGCCAGTACCCTGCTCATGAGCAGGACTGTCACTCTAAGAAAAGTGGGCTATGTCCCTGCCTTCAGCTCCTGAGAAATGCTAAGAGATTTTGCT
>NW_027885362.1:0-244 GCF_054177405.1 Leptonychotes weddellii | reverse complement strand
TACTCTCAAATAGTCAACATTTAGCAACAGGGTGACTTCTGTAAGGTAATTTGGAGAAGAGAGAGCTACAACCTTGCTGCCATCTCTAGCATTAAATATAGCAATTGCTAAGAGTGAATAATTTGTAGAATTTTTTCTTCAGATCAGCAACTAGTTTTAATAATGTCACAGATTTCACCTATTGTTTAAGTGTCATTTACACATAGACTGGATATCTATAATTAATAATTTGAATTATAACATG
>NW_027885361.1:0-244 GCF_054177405.1 Leptonychotes weddellii | reverse complement strand
GTTCAAGTGATATTTCAGATTCTACTTGAATTCTAATATTCTTTCCTTAAAAGATTTTATTTATTTCTTTATTTGAGAAAGCGAGAGAGCGAGAGAGAGAGAGCACGAGCGGGGGGAGGGGGAGAGGGAGAAGCAGGCTCCCAAGGAGCAGGGAGCCCGACGCAAGGCTCGATCCCAAGACCCTGAGATCATGACCTGAGCCGAAGGCAGACAGACGCTTAACCAGCTGAGCCACCCAGGTGCC
>NW_027885360.1:0-244 GCF_054177405.1 Leptonychotes weddellii | reverse complement strand
AAGATCAGCAAGAACAGTCAGCCAAGACCAAGTTTACTGATCAATGAGAACTACAGAACTCCAGGGCTAAAGGAATACAGCACTAGAATTCATGGTTTCTTTCCCATGATTCTTTAGTCATTCAAAGTTGATTTTAAAAATTTTCTTTATTTTTTTCTTTTTCTATTTTTTTAGTTGAATTTTTCTTCATTCCTTTTTCGACCAACATCTTATCAATTCCATTTTTAAAATCTTTCTTAATTTT
>NW_027885359.1:0-244 GCF_054177405.1 Leptonychotes weddellii | reverse complement strand
TATGATAACTGATGTTCATTTTCTATGACCATGTCGGAGTCACTTTTGGCACCTGTGATCCCAGGCCCCGGCACCGGCCTGGCCAAGTGCTGATGGCGGGCTTCTAGAACTATGGTGAGAGGAATAGGTTTATTTTGATCTGCTTAGCACTATGAAGAGAATTTGCGAACGGGAGTGGAGACTGGTTCAAGAGGCAAGGCAGAGAATGAGTGGTGAGTTACCAAGTAAAACACACAGTCTGAAT
>NW_027885358.1:0-244 GCF_054177405.1 Leptonychotes weddellii | reverse complement strand
CTTACGCTCAGCTATCCCGAAATCTCTGTTTTCCAGAAACAGACGTCCTCATGGGGACTTCCTGGCCCAGAGCCCTCCACACCTCGGTGGGCGTGGCCAGCCTGGAGGACGCACGGGGCAGACAACTGTCATGTTTCCTCAGCCTCGGCCAACACTTCCCAGCTCAACCCCCACCGTGACATCTTACTAGACGTGGGAATGGAGGCGGACAGGAGCCAGGACTCGCCCAGACAGGGAGGACTGG
>NW_027885357.1:0-244 GCF_054177405.1 Leptonychotes weddellii | reverse complement strand
TATTTGGGAAAAAATTTTTAATTGGAGGGAGTATGTTTTAAGTACCCATTTGTTTAACTATTGGTTAATGGAACTTGCCAATGTGCTCCCTCAAATTAGAGATGCCATCACTCTCTGCTAAATAGCAGATAGTCCACAGAAAAACAACAAGTAAAGTCACTCTAGTATGAGACTTGTGTTTGGATTGTATTTTTTTTTTTCCAATTCCTAACAGGCCAATGCAGGTAGAATGATGAATCCATTA
>NW_027885356.1:0-244 GCF_054177405.1 Leptonychotes weddellii | reverse complement strand
TTAATGCAGAAGACAAGAATTCTTAAAGAAGGATGATATATTTAGAAATGGAAGTCTTCATGGAAGACTTATAAAAACTGAGCATGTATTAGGGTATAAGGAATATCTTAATTTTCAGAAAGTTATAACCCAGGGTCAGGTTCTCTGATCATATAATATTGAAATCAAATAACAGAAAAGGTAGCTTAAAAAATTCCTACCTCTATGGAAATTTAAAGATACTTTTTTTTTTTTTTTTTTATTT
>NW_027885355.1:0-244 GCF_054177405.1 Leptonychotes weddellii | reverse complement strand
TTCCCGACATTGTAATTACCATTTATTTTTATTTATTTTTTACAGTTGTATGCAACTACCTATGGGAAATCAGCATTCTTTTTTTTAAAGATTTTATTTATTTGACAGAGAGACACAGCAAGAGAGGGAACACAAGCAGGGGGAGTGGGAGAGGGAGAAGCAGGCTTCCTGCTGAGCAGGGAGCCCAAAGGGGGGCTCAGTCTCAGGACCCTGGGATCATGACCTGAGCTGAAGGCAGACACTT
>NW_027885354.1:0-1643 GCF_054177405.1 Leptonychotes weddellii | reverse complement strand
GGAAGCCATCTGGCCCTGGGCTTTTGTTTGTTGGGAGATTTTTGGTAACTGCTTCAATTTCCTTAGTGGTTATAGGTCTGTTCAGGTTTTCTGTTTCTTCCTGGTTCAGTTTGGTAGTTTATACATCTCTAGGAATGCATCCATTTCTTCCAGGTTATCTAATTTGCTGGCATATAGTTGCTCATCATATGTTCTTATAATTGTTTGTATTTCTTTGGTGTTGGTTGTGATCTCTCCTCTTTCATTCATGATTTTATTTATTTGGATCATTTCTCCTTTTTTTTCGATAAGTCTGGCCAGGAGTTTATCGATCTTGTTAATTCTTTCAAAGAACCAGCTCCTAGTTTCGTTGATCTGTTCTACTGTTCTTTTGGTTTCTATTTCATTGATTTCTGCTCTGATCTTTATTATTTCTCTTCTCCTGCTGGGTTTAGGCTTTATTTGCTGTTCTTTCTCCAGCTCCTGTAGGTGTAGGGTTAGATTGTGTATTTGAGACCTTTCTTGTTTCTTGAGAAAGGCTTGTATTGCTATATACTTTCCTCTTAGGACTCCCTTTGCTGCATCCCAAAGATTTTGAACAGTTGTGTTTTCAATTTCATTTATTTCCATGAATTTTTTTAATTCTTCTTTGATTTCCTGGTTGACCTATTCATTCTTTAGTAGGATGCTCTTTAGCCTCCATGTATTTGAATTCTTTCCCACTTTCCTCTTGTGATTGAGTTCTAGTTTCAAAGCATTGTGGTATGAAAATATGCAGGGAATGATCTCAATCTTTTGGTACCGGTTGAGACCTGATTTGTGCCCTAGGATGTGATCTATTCTGGAGAATGTTCCATGGGCACTAGAGAAGAATGTGTATTCTGTTGCTTTGGGATGGAATGTTCTGGATATATCTGTGAAGTCCATTTGGTCAAGTGTGTCATTTAAAGTCTTTATTTCCTTGTTGATCTTTTGCTTAGATGATATGTCCAGTTCAGTGAGGGAGGTGTTAAAGTCCTCCACTATTATTGTATTGTTGTTGATGTGTTTCTTTGCTTTTGTTATTAATTGGCTTATATAATTGGCTGCTCCCATGTTAGGGACATAGGTATTTACAATTGTTAGATCTTCTTGTTGGATCGAGCCTTTAAGTATGATATGTGACCTTCCTCATCTCTTACTATATAGTCTTTGCTTTAAAATCTAATTTGTCTGATATAAGGATTGTCACCCCAGCTTTCTTTTGATGTCCATTAGCATGGTAAATGGTTTTCCACCCCCTCACTTTCAATCTGGGGGTGTCTTTGGGTCTAAAATGAGTCTCTTGCAGACAGCATATCGATGCGTCTTGTTTTTTTTTTATCCAATCTGATAGCCTGTGTCTTTTGATTGGGCCATTTAGACCATTTACATTCAGGGTAACTATTGAAAGATAGGAATTTAGTGCCAGTGTATTGCCTGTAAGGTGACTATTACTGTATATTGTCTGTGTTCCTTTCTGGTCTGTGTTACATTTAGGCTCTCTCTTTGGTTAGAGGACCCCTTTCAATATTTCTTGTAGGGCTGGTTTTGTGTTTGCAAATTCCTTTAGTTTTTGTTTGTCCTGGAAGCTTTTTATCTCTCCTTCTATTTTCAATGACAGCCTAGCTGGATATAGTATTCTT
>NW_027885353.1:0-244 GCF_054177405.1 Leptonychotes weddellii | reverse complement strand
GCAGAAGACACTCATCACTCTAGAGATTCCAACAGATTTAGAAACTGCCAGGAACCAGGGAAAGACCAAATATATATTTATCACAACATTTTCCTGGCTTGTATTGTTTTTATTTCACTAAATTTTGTCTTTCTTTAGATGGTAATGAGTCTTCTCTTTCTGGTTGTTTTCATAATCTGACTTTTGCAACTGGTGTTCTGTAGTTTCAGTCTGATGAGTCTAGATATGGATTTTCTGCTTGGTT
>NW_027885352.1:0-244 GCF_054177405.1 Leptonychotes weddellii | reverse complement strand
GTGCCCAGATCCTACAGATGCAGAATTTCCCACTCACCAGGAGGACAGGAGGACAGGAGGGCCAAGCAGCTACTCCGACTTCCTTCTCTCGTCTCCCCGCTCTGTCCTCAGCCACGGCTGGGGCCTCGGAGCTACCGAGAGTGCATTCGACCCACTTCCCCTGTGCTTCCCACCCAAGCAAGAATCTCCCCACAGCCCCGGGCAGGGCACATCCCCCACATTGTGGCAGGGAGTCCACCGCCCC
>NW_027885351.1:0-244 GCF_054177405.1 Leptonychotes weddellii | reverse complement strand
TCAGTAGTGGTATTACTGGATAGTATGCTATTTCTAATTTTTGCGGATACATACTATTTTTCACAGTGGCTATACCAATTTACATTCCCACCAACCATGCACAAGAGTTCTTTTTTCTCCACAACCTTGCCAACATTTGTTATTTTTTGTCTTTTTGATTCTAACCTTTCTGACAGGTGTAAGCTGATATTTTTTTTTTATTTGCATTTCCTTGATGATTAGTGATGTTGAGCATCTTTTCATG
>NW_027885350.1:0-244 GCF_054177405.1 Leptonychotes weddellii | reverse complement strand
CGTTCTCAGAGTTTTCTTTTCCATGGACAGTAAGAAGGACTGCCCAAGAAGATGGCTATCAGTGTGCCCTGCTCTCCAAGGGGACTCTTCAGCCTTCCCTCCCTCCCTCTTATGCCCAGATGCAGATCATATTGTCGCTTGGATCTTTGTCCTACTGAGCTAAGCATTTAAGAACTCTAAATTACTTTTTTTTTTTTTTTAAAGATTTTGAGAGAGACGGAGATAGCACAAGCAGGGGGCAGGG
>NW_027885349.1:0-244 GCF_054177405.1 Leptonychotes weddellii | reverse complement strand
TTAACTCATCTTATAACTAGAAGTTTGTATCTTTTTTTTTTTTAATTTTATTTATTTATTTATTTGACAGAGAGAGACACAGTGAAAGAGGGAACACAAGCAGGGGGAGAGGGAGAGGGAGAAGCAGACTCCCAGCTGAGCAGGGAGCCCGATGCAGGGCTCGATCCCAGGACCCTGGGATCATGACCTGAGCCGAAGGTAGACGCTTAACAACTGAGCCACCCAGGCGCCCCTAGAAGTTTGT
>NW_027885348.1:0-244 GCF_054177405.1 Leptonychotes weddellii | reverse complement strand
GGAAGTCCCCCCAAGATCAGCATAGGATTCTCTCTCTGTTCTCTCTCAATTCTGTCACGTTGGCTAAGAAGGCATCTCAGGGGGCTGCCTTCCTCTCCTTTCAGAAGGGTGACCCAAAGTTAAATTTGACTTTGAGAAAATGGGCATACTGAACACAAGTGGTATTGGGGTGGCCTTCGAACCTAAGGAGTTTGGGTCCAGTGAGAGGGCCATACATGCTTCTGCAATTCTCCAGGGGTTCTGT
>NW_027885347.1:0-244 GCF_054177405.1 Leptonychotes weddellii | reverse complement strand
CCTTCTTTTGACTAGAAAACTTCTTTAAGGAATGAGTAAGATAAGTCTTAATTCTAAGAGAAGGCCATCACACTTAAAGATTTGTAAAAAAAGAGAGCTTCTTTTTCTGACCCAGATAAACTTTGCAAACTCAAACATAAAACTTAAGTCATATCATCCAAAGAATTTTTTCTCTTACTCTCCAGCACCTTACTAGCTATTTTTAATGATTTACTTTTTAAAAGCACTTGGCCAATATGTATTT
>NW_027885346.1:0-244 GCF_054177405.1 Leptonychotes weddellii | reverse complement strand
ATCTTATTCTGAAATTTGGGACTCATACTGGAATCCTGATTCTTTTTTATTTCCCATATCCAGTTAGTCAGAAAGTTCTGTGGATTCTATTTCCCTTATTAATTCTCAGAATTCATGTCAAAATACATCTCAACTGTTATTTTGAGGTAATTTTTGTGTGTGGTATAAGATATGGTCCGGGGCACCTGGGTGGCTCAGTTGGTTAAGAATCTGCATTAGGCTCAGGTCATGATCTCAGGGTGTT
>NW_027885345.1:0-244 GCF_054177405.1 Leptonychotes weddellii | reverse complement strand
TTTGTGGATTTGTTGAATAAGCAAAAACATTAGTTGCTGCCTACTCTTTGAAAAGACTGTTGCTTTAGAAATCAACATATATTGGTTATTTTAAAAGTAGGGTGATTGGCCACAAGCTATATGACTAATATATAATATTAAACTCTTCACTAACCTTTCTAATTTTTTCACGGATTTTGTAGACATCTTTCAAAGCAACGTAATGTTTATCTTTTCCGTTTTGTTTCTGAAAGTACCTCTAACT
>NW_027885344.1:0-244 GCF_054177405.1 Leptonychotes weddellii | reverse complement strand
TTTCTCTCTCGCTCACTCGCTAATAAATAAATGGATAAAATCTTTAAAAAAAAAAAAAAGACAGACATTACCAAGAATGCAGCAGGGATGAAGAAATGAAAAATATGAAAGAAAAGAGACTTAGTAAGTAGAATGAGAAGGTCAGACACATCTCTTAGGCATTCAAAAGGAAGAGAATAGAGAAAATGCAAGAGGTACATTTGAAGAGAAAGAACTTTCTCGGATTGATGAAGCATATTAATCT
>NW_027885343.1:0-1643 GCF_054177405.1 Leptonychotes weddellii | reverse complement strand
AGCCTGGTGATGGGTATTGGTGGGGCACGTTCTGCATGGAGCCCTGGGTGTTGTGCACAATGAATCATGGAACACTACATCAAAAACTAATGATGTAATGTATGGTGATTAACATAACAATAAAAAAATTTTAAAAAAAGAACTGCATGTTATTTTTCTTTGTATTACAGTACCTGGCATGGAGCACCTATTCAAGAAATGTTTACAGACCTGGCAGAGGGCTGACGGAGTGCCTCAGTACCTTAGTCCATCCTGAGGAGGCACTTCATTCTCACCAAGGTTGTCACTACCCTTGATAATTATAATGGCTCACATTTATATGTTTATAAGTGGTTATATAAAGTCGATATAATGGTTAAATGTACATCAATTCTATCTGAACACCAAGTTGAAGAGGGTAGAGGAGATTATATTTCCGTATCTCTCTCTCTCTCAAATATTTTAGGTACAGAACTATCTTTGCTTAGGAAAAAACCTTGGTTAAGCTGTATGAGGTAGTAAAAGAAAGCAAAAAAGACATCTAAGGGCTCCATTTAAAGACATAAATAGAAACCAGGAATGTGGAGCAGAGAGCAGAGAAAAGAAGAAAGGAAGGGAAAGAGAAAGATACAAAGGGAGCTAAAGAGGAGGAGATAATGGGAGAGAGAAGAAAACATGGCCCAAAACTTGCACAGAATAAAGGCGCTCAGTAAAAAATTTCTATTGGTGGACTCTAGTGACCCATGTTTAATGATCTATATCAAATTATGTTTTGTTTCTGTTGCATACCTCCTCTTTCTCCTCAGGCTTCAGAATGACAGGTATGGTTTTTATTGTTGTCATACTGAAGGAAATAAAAGAAAGGAATATCAAAAAGAGGTGTGGTATATCTTTCCATTTACTTGGGCCTTCTTTGGTTTCTTTCATTAATGCTTTGTATATAAATCTTAAACATTTTTGTTAGATTTATATCAAATTACTTTTCATGGTTTTTTAAAATTTCAAATTCCAGTTGTTTATTACAATTAACTTTTGTATATTGACAGTGTATCCTGTGACCTTGTTAAACTCCCCTCTTAGTTCCAGAGGGGTTTTGTAGATTCTTTGGGATTGTCAGCATACATCTGTGAATACGTTTTACTTCTGTGAAACTGTTTTATTTCTTTTATTTCTTCCTTTCCAATCTGTTGCCCTTTATTTCTTTTTCTTGTCTTATTACACTAGCTAGGTCTTCCAGTGCAAGGTTGAATAGGAGCAATGAGAGAAGACATCCTTGCCTTGTTCTTGATCTTGGGAGGAAGGCATTCAGTCTCTCACCATTAAGTATGTTAACTGTAATTTTTTCAAATATACCAAGTTCACTTTTTTTTTTAAGCCTTTTAAAAAATTTTTTATTAACATATAATGTATTATTTGTTTCAGGGATACAGGTCTGTGATTCATCAGTCTTACACAATTCACAGTGCTCAGACTTTCCCAATGTCTGTCACTCAGCCACCCCATCCCTCCCACCCCTCTCCACTCCAGCAAACCACAGTTTGTTTCCTGAGATTAAGAGTCTCTTATGGTTTATCTCCCTCTCTGGTTTCATCTTGTTTCATTTTCCCTCCCTTCCCCTAGGATCCTCTGTCTTGTTTCTCAAAATCCTCATATCAGTGAGATCA
>NW_027885342.1:0-244 GCF_054177405.1 Leptonychotes weddellii | reverse complement strand
TTTCAGAGGACATGAAGAAAGTTTCTTTTCATCTCTGAAAAAGAAATTCCAAGCCATTAACCACTCTGCATTAGAATGCAATGAACAATTTTTAAATTGTTTATCGTTATGTTAATCACCATATATTACATCATTAGTTTTTGATGTAGTGTTCCATGATTCATTGTTTGTGCATAACACCCAGGGCTCCATGCAGACCATGCCCTCTTTAATACCCATCACCAGGCTAACCCATCCTCCCACC
>NW_027885341.1:0-244 GCF_054177405.1 Leptonychotes weddellii | reverse complement strand
GGGACTCCAGGATCATGACCTGAGCCGAAGGCAGTCGCTTAACCGACTGAGCCACCCAGGCGCCCCTCACCCTTAACTTCTTAACACTAACACTTTCCTCATATTGCTTCTCACAGCATTTACCTGTATTCATTGTATCTGAGTGATGTCTATACATATTAGTTTATTTCAGTACAATGTCAGCCTTCAGAGGAAGTGACTTATGTGTTCCCCTGTTCCTGGAGCTATTACTTTTAAAAATAAT
>NW_027885340.1:0-244 GCF_054177405.1 Leptonychotes weddellii | reverse complement strand
TATCAGTTTGGATCCCAGAGGAAAGATGACCTAGAGCCAATTGGCAACTTACCTTCAGTGGATATCTATGGTAAGCAAGAAATATATCTTTGTTGATATAAGCCACTGATATTTGCAGAGATGATTTGTTTCTGCCACACATAGCTTATTCTGATTAATACATATGTACCTACACATCACTGATGTTCTATTAAGTCTTCTGTGGTTCTTTATACTCTAAGAGTAAAAATAGAGTCCCTCATTT
>NW_027885339.1:0-244 GCF_054177405.1 Leptonychotes weddellii | reverse complement strand
TTTACCCCAAAGATACAAATGTAGTGAACCGAAGGGGTACGTGCACCCCAATGTTTATAGCAGCAATGTCCACAATAGCCAAACTGTGGGAAGAGTCAACATGTCCATCAACAAATGAATGGATAAAGAAGATGTGGTATATATATACAATGGAACATTATGCAGCCATCAAACAAACCCAAAATCTTGCCATTTACAACAACATGGATGGAACTAGAGGATATTATGCTAAGCGAAATAAGTC
>NW_027885338.1:0-244 GCF_054177405.1 Leptonychotes weddellii | reverse complement strand
TCCATTCCTACTACTCCGGGGCCAGACTCTAGCTGAATTTTCCAGAGTTAATAGCTGGTACTATCAACAAATAGCTTTTGTAGCAAGAGTCCTCGGACCACTGTTCTCTCTAAAATAAATGAATAAATCTTTTTTTAAAAAAAAGGAAAAAGAAAAAAAGGTGGGGGTGAGGGCGCGCCTGGGTGGCTCAGTCGGTTAAGCCTCAGGCTCTTGATTTTTGCTCAGGTCATGATCTCATGGGTCG
>NW_027885337.1:0-244 GCF_054177405.1 Leptonychotes weddellii | reverse complement strand
GTGTTCAGAATGGTTTGATCCCTATCCAGCTGAATTCCTGAGAGAAGACGAAATCCAGGTCTCCTACTCCTCCGCCATCTTGCTCCGCCCCCCCCATTAATGTTTTAACTCCTAATTTTTCCAAACTCCTATATTCAATCAGTAACTAAGTATTGTGGATTTTACCTCTAAAACATCTCTCACTTCTTTCCCAATTCTACTGCAGTTTTCATGAACTTTTACTGTATTTGTTGTAATAACCTTG
>NW_027885336.1:0-244 GCF_054177405.1 Leptonychotes weddellii | reverse complement strand
TATCATGGTGAGTGTTTCATAATGTATATAATTATAGAATCACTGTGTTGTACACCTGAAACTAGTATATTACATGTCAACTATCCTGCAATTAAAAATTAAAAAATAAAGTGCTTTATAATATATTCGTGAAAAGAGATTACATTTCTTAAGCATTCACTATGTGCTTGAAACAGTTCCAAGTGCTTCACATGTAGTAAATTATTTACTTTTCAAAAGAAACTTCTAAATTATGCATTATTAC
>NW_027885335.1:0-244 GCF_054177405.1 Leptonychotes weddellii | reverse complement strand
TGTTTTTTATGACTCAAAAATTCCACTTCTAGGTATATACTTAACAGAAATTCATATATATCTCACCAAAAGATATGTAGGCAAGGGGTTACTATAGCTCTATTCTAAACATCCAAACACTGAAACAGTAGAACAGATAAAAAAAAGTTGTGGATTCAACAGTCTTGCACAGATCTGTACCTCTAAAACAAATAATACAATATATGTTAAAAAAAAAAAAGAAGAAGATAGCAGGAGGGGAAGA
>NW_027885334.1:0-244 GCF_054177405.1 Leptonychotes weddellii | reverse complement strand
TATTCTTTTGCATGTGGATTTCCAGCTCTCCCAGCACCATTATTATTTTTTTTTTTCACGTTAACATTCTTAGTTTATTGATCCTCTCATGAAAAATCTGCACAACCAGATAAAGCCACTGCAGCATCTTTACTCCTTCTTTTTGCCAGCACCAACATTGGCTTTTGCAGTCCCCCTGACTTTCTTCATTCTGTTCTTGCGTTCCTTTCGCTGTTTTCTTGATGTCTTTTTCTTCTCATACAGG
>NW_027885333.1:0-244 GCF_054177405.1 Leptonychotes weddellii | reverse complement strand
CTGAAGATGACTCTGTCCTCTGGGCTCTCTGCCATGCCACTCGGAGCACTTAATATGTTACTGAAACTTATCCTAGAGCCATTTTTTTTTATTCTTATGTTAATCCCCATACATTACATCATTCGTTCTAGATGAAGTGTTCCATGATTCACTGTTTGTGCATAACACCCAGTGCTCCATGCAGAATGTGCCCTCCTCACTCCCGATCACCAGGCTAACCCATCCCCCCAGCCCCCTCCCCTCT
>NW_027885332.1:0-1643 GCF_054177405.1 Leptonychotes weddellii | reverse complement strand
AAGAAAGAAAGAAAGAAAGAAAGAAAGAAAGAAAGAAAGAAAGAAAGAAAGAAAGAAAGAAAAACCAGGTGAGCAGGAATAGAGTAGAATGAAATATTTAAAGAGGTGAAAGAAGACTGCCAACCTAGAATTCCATATCTAGCAACATTATACTTCAAAAATGAAGAGCAAAGATTTTCTCAAAGTAATAAAAACTGAAATTATCACCAGTACACCTGATCTTCAAGAAATGTTGAAAGAAATTCAGGCAAAAGGAAAATGTTAGTGGTCATAAACTTGATTTTACATAAAGAAAAGAAGAGAATTGTAGGGAAAAAATACATAAAGGTAAAATAAGGTATTTTATTTTTCTTATTTTTAATTGAACTAAATGATAAGTCTTTGTTTAAAGGAATAATAGTAAAAATATTGGGTCATCATAGTGCATGAATAAGTGAAATGAATAACAGCAATGACACAAGTGATGTGAAAAATAAGTTAGGGATCCACTCATAGGTACTTATAATACATGTAATATATGGTTATGTCATGGTGGATTGAGAGTAGCTAAAAATGTATATTGGAAACTTTAGGAAAACCACTGAAATCACTTTTTAAATGTATAATTAAGAGGCTAAGAGAGGAGATAAAATGGAATAATATTAAATGCTCCGTGAAAGCCAGATGATGTAGAAAAAGCAGAATAAAAAAAAGAAACAAAGAACAAATGCAACCAATAGCAGTCCATTACAAACATGAGAGGTAGTAACAAAATTTTACAAGTAATTTTAAATGTGAATGGTCTACATATGCTAACTAAAAGAGAGATTGTTAAAGGTGATTAAAAATTACATATGTTGTCTATAAGGTATCTACTTTAAATATAAAGATTAGATTAAAAGATAAAAAGCAAAGGGATAGAAAATTATATACCATCTATACAAACAACAGGAAACTATATTAATTTAAAATAAAGCAGACTTCTGAACAAGGAAAATCATCTGAGATAAGGAGGGACATTACGCAAAGGTAAAGTGATAAATTCTCCATGATGATATAGCAATCCATGATGTAGATGCACTTACTACAGAGGATCAAATATATTGGGCAAAAACAGATAGATCTGAGAACAAATAAATGAATCTACTTTTATAGTTAGTAATCAACATCCTTTTGTAAATAATAGTACAGGCAGGTAGTAAATCAGCAGGATATAAATAACATGAACAGCACCACCAATCAAGTTGATCTATTTGATATTTATAGAATACTCTGTCCAACAGAAGAACACACATTCTTTTTTTTTTATTCTTATGTTAATCCCCATACATTACATCATTAGTTTTAGATGTAGTGTTCCATGATTCATTGTTTGTGCATAACACCCAGTGCTCCATGCAGAACGTGCCCTCCTCAATACCCACCACCAGGCCAACCCATCCTCCCACCCCCCTCACCCCAGAACCCTCAGTTTGTTTTTCAGAGTCCATCGTCTCTCATGGTTCGTCTACCCCTCCGATTTCCCCTGCTTCATTCTTCCCCTCCTGCTACCTTCTTCTTCTTTTTTTTTCTTAACATATATTATATTATTTGTTTCAGAGGTAGAGATCTGAGATTCAACAGTCTTGCACACTTCACAGCGCTTACCAGAGCACATACCCTCC
>NW_027885331.1:0-244 GCF_054177405.1 Leptonychotes weddellii | reverse complement strand
CATTTCTCACGTTATCCGGACTTTGAAAATGGACTGCTCTGAGACCCACGTGCAACTGGCCTGTGCCAAGCTCATCTCCAGAACAGGCCTCCTGATGAAGCTTCTCAGTGAGCAGCAAGACGTAAAGGTGTCCAAGGCAGAGTGGGATACGGACCAATGGAAGACTGAGAACTACATCAATGAGAGCACAGAAGTCCAGAGTGAACAGAAAGGGCAGGAGTCCAGCGAGGTGAGGAAAACTCCT
>NW_027885330.1:0-244 GCF_054177405.1 Leptonychotes weddellii | reverse complement strand
GGGGGGGCGCCTGGGTGGCTCAGTCGGTTAAGCGACTGCCTTCAGCTCAGGTCATGATCCCAGGGTCCTGGGATCAAGCCCCGCATCGGGATCCCTGCTCGGCGGGAAGCCTGCTTCTCCCTCTGCCCCTCACCCTGCTTGTGTTGCCTCTCTCGCTGTGTCTGTCAAATAAATAAATAAAGTCTTAAAAAAAAAAAAATTTAAAAAAGGGGGGGGGACTGCATAACTTGTTCATCTTCCTGCT
>NW_027885329.1:0-244 GCF_054177405.1 Leptonychotes weddellii | reverse complement strand
TTCCTGGAAGCACAGGAATATGGATTACATTCATTTTTCCCTAACCCAGGTCCTGTCTTGTCACCAAGTGTGGAATGTATTTGGATTGGGAGCCCGAGCAAATGTGTCTGTTTCCAGCCCTCATGCGTGTGGCAGTCGGAGGATGTGGCAGGTGTGGCAGGGGCGGTTGGAGGATGTGGCAGCTGTGGCAGGGGCGGTCGGGGGACGTGGCAGCTGTGGCAGGGGCGGTCAGAGGACGTGGCAG
>NW_027885328.1:0-244 GCF_054177405.1 Leptonychotes weddellii | reverse complement strand
GGGCCACACTCTCCTGAGGGGACTCTGCAGGGGCTTGGATTCCCGGGCTGGGCAGTGATTCTGAGGTGGGGGGGCTCCCAGGACAAGTCACCCAGGACCCCAGGCTCGGCACCAGCCTTTCTTCCCCGTGCTGCCCAGAGCTGGGGTTCAGGAGGAGAGGGGTGTAATCCCCCATGGGGTTCCACCCAGTGTGCAGTCCCAGCCCTTTAACTCCTGGCTAAAAGGCAAAGGACATCTGGCTCTT
>NW_027885327.1:0-244 GCF_054177405.1 Leptonychotes weddellii | reverse complement strand
CAGTGCTCATCACCACACGTGCCCTCCTTAATACCCATCACCCTGTTACCCCATCCCCCCACCCACCTCCCTTCTGTAACCCTCAGTTTGTTTCCTGGAGTGCAGAGTCTCTCGTGGTTTGTCTCCCTCTCTGATTTCTTCCCGTTCAGTTTTCCATCCCTTCCCCTCTGGTCCTCTGCACTATACCTTATGTTCCACATATGAGTGAAACCATATGATAATTGTCTTTCTCTGCTTGACTTAT
>NW_027885326.1:0-244 GCF_054177405.1 Leptonychotes weddellii | reverse complement strand
TTCCATATTTCTGTTTACCCATTTCCCTATAAAGGATGGAGGTATAGAGAAGAGTAGTTCCACTCTATGGGAGTGGGGTCGAAATGTACAGAATATGCAAAAATAAAGGCTGTGCATGCAAGGTGTCAGAGTGACCGCGGGAAAAGTGAAACACTCAGTACAGCTACCACTTGCGGGTTAACTCATAAGCAGTTTGACTCATTTTCTGACTGGCAGTACTGGGTCACACAGCTAACAGGAAGCA
>NW_027885325.1:0-244 GCF_054177405.1 Leptonychotes weddellii | reverse complement strand
CCCAGTTGGTGGCACCAAGTCTCCTAAAGCTACGGAAGACTCCATTTACAGGGAGAGAGAGAAGAAACAGATGTAGCAGAACATTAATGATTTTCAAATCTAGGTAAAGAATACATCGTTGTTGATTTTCCTTTTCTTTCATTTTTAAAACTTTTCTAATTTTTTTACTTTAAAAAAATGCTTCAAAAATATTTTTTTTCCAAAATAAAAAGTTGGGGGGCAGTGATTTTTAAAAGATAATTAT
>NW_027885324.1:0-244 GCF_054177405.1 Leptonychotes weddellii | reverse complement strand
CCGTGTAATTTTAAGGGGTACAACACGATGGTGTGATTTACATGTACTGTGAAATGATTAGCACAGTAGGTTCGGCTAAGATCCATCATTTCATATTGATGTAATAAAAAAAGGGGAGAAAAGAATAAAGAAAAAAATTTTCTCCTTGTGATGAGAGTTCTCAGGATTTAGTTGAACTTTCCTAGCAGTGTAGCCCCAGTCCGCATGCCATGCATGACACGCCTACCACTTATTAACTGGAGGT
>NW_027885323.1:0-244 GCF_054177405.1 Leptonychotes weddellii | reverse complement strand
GCATCTGCCTTCGGCTCAGGTCATGATCCCAGAGTCCTGGGATCAAGCCCCACATCGGGCTCCCTGCTCAGGGCCACTATCCCCCTGCTCTCTCTCTCTTTCACTCTTTCTCTCTCTCTCAAATAAATAAATAAATAAAGTCTCAAAAAAAGAAATAAAATGTCCGACACGGTGCTTGGCACATAGTAGGTACTCAACAGACAGTTTTTCTTCCATAAGGGAAAGTATAAAGTCCTGCAGGTCT
>NW_027885322.1:0-1643 GCF_054177405.1 Leptonychotes weddellii | reverse complement strand
CCCAGAAATGGACCCTCAACTCTAGGGTCAACTCATCTTTGACAAAGCAGGAAAGAATGTCCAATGGAACAAAGACAGTCTCTTCAACAAATGGTGTTGGGAAAATTGGATAGCCACATGCAGAAGAATGAAACTGGACCATTTCCTTACACCACACACAAAAATAGACTCAAAATGGATGAAAGACTTAAATGTGAGAAAGAAATCCGTCAAAATCCTTGAGGAGAACACAGGCAGCAACCTCTTTGACCTCGGCCGCAGCAACTTCTTGCTAGACATGTCTCCAAAGGCAAGGGAAGCAAGGGCAAAAATGAACTATTGGGGCTTCAAAAAGATGAAAGCTTTTGCACAGCAAAGGAAACAGTCAGCAAAACCAAAAAACAACCGACAGAATGGGAGAAGATATTTGCAAATGACTTATCAGATAAAGGGCTAGTATCCAAAATCTATAAAGAACTTATCGAACTCAACACCCAAAGAACAAATAATCCAATCAGGAAGTTGGCAGAAGACATGAACAGACATTTCTGCAAAGAACACATCCAAATGGCCAACATGAAAAAATGCTCTACATCACTGGGCATCAGGGAAATCCAAATCAAAACCTCAATGATATACCACCTCACACCAGTCAGAATGGCTAAAATTAACAAGTCAGGAAATGACAGATGTTGGTGAGGATGCAGAGAAAGGGGAACCCTCCTACACTGTTGGTGGGAATGCAAGCTGGTACAGTCACTCTGAAAAACTGTATGGAGGGTCCTCAAAAAGTTGAAAATAAAGCTGCCCTATGACCCAGCAGTTGCACTGGGTATTTACCCCAAAGATACAAATGTAGTGATCCGAAGGGACACGTGCACTCCAATGTCTATAGCAGCAATGTCCACGATAGCCAAACTATGGAAAGAGCCAAGATGTCCATCGACAGATGAATGGATAAAGAAGATGTGGTATATATATACAAAGGAGTATTACACAGCCATCAAAAAATGAAATCTTGCCATTTGCAACGATGTGGATGGAACCTAGATGGTATTTGTTATGCTAAGCGAAATAAGTCAATCAGAGAAAGACAATTTATCATATGATCTCACTGATATGTGGATTTAAGTAATAAGGCAGAGGATCACAGGGGAAGAGAGGGAAAAAATGAAACAAGACAAAACCAGAGAGGGAGACAAACCATAAGAGACTTTTAATCTTAAGAAACAAACTGAGGGTTGCTGGGAGGTGGGGTGGGGGGAAGGGGTAGCTGGGTGATGGACATTGGGGAGGGTATGTGTTATAATGAGCACTGGGTATTATGTAAGACTGATGAATCACAGGGCGCCTGGGTGGCTCAGTTGGTTAAGCGACTGCCTTCAGCTCAGGTCATGATCCTGGAGTTCCGGGATCGAGTCCCGCATCGGGCTCCCTGCTCGGCGGGGAGTCTGCTTCTCCCTCTGACCCTCCTCCCTCTCATGCTCTCTGTCTCTCATTCTCTCTCTCTCAGATAAATAAATAAGTCTTTAAAAAAAAAAAAAAAGACTGATGAATCACAGACCTGTACCCCTGAAACAAAAACTACATTATATATTTAAAAAAATCAAAATCAAAGATATTACTAATTCTTATTTGTAAGAAACAGGTTTGTAAGCCTTCTA
>NW_027885321.1:0-244 GCF_054177405.1 Leptonychotes weddellii | reverse complement strand
GGGCCACACTCTCCTGAGGGGACTCTGCAGGGGCTTGGATTCCCGGGCTGGGCAGTGATTCTGAGGTGGGGGGGCTCCCAGGACAAGTCACCCAGGACCCCAGGCTCGGCACCAGCCTTTCTTCCCCGTGCTGCCCAGAGCTTGGGCTCAGGAGGAGAGGGGTGTAATCCCCCATGGGGTTCCACCCAGTGTGCAGTCCCAGCCCTTTAACTCCTGGCTAAAAGGCAAAGGACATCTGGCTCTT
>NW_027885320.1:0-244 GCF_054177405.1 Leptonychotes weddellii | reverse complement strand
CTTGTTTATTTTTGCTTTTGTTGCCTTTGCTTTTGTTATCAAGCCCCCCAAAATCAATTTGGATACCTTTTATTTCTTTTTCTTGGCTAATTGCTCTGGGTAGGACTTACAGGACTATGTTAATTTAAAGTGGCAAAAGTGATCATTCTTTTCTTGTTCCTGATCCTGCATTGAGTATGATGTTAGCTGTGGGTTTGTCATATATGGACTTTACTTTTGAAGTATATTCCCTCTGTACCCAGTT
>NW_027885319.1:0-244 GCF_054177405.1 Leptonychotes weddellii | reverse complement strand
TTAGTAAAGAGCTCATAAAGTCAAAGAGCAAAAGCTTTTAAGGGTCATATTCTTTTACAAGGAAATAGAGTATTTTATAAGATATTAGGAATTACCAAGGGGATAAATCACTCCTACTATACTTTTTTCCTCCTTTTTTTCAGGAAAATCAGATTTCCTAATATAACACAGAAAACTAATGAGTTAATAGTATTGGTAGTTAATAGTATTGAAAAATTTTGAAGGCCTATTTGTTATGAATATA
>NW_027885318.1:0-244 GCF_054177405.1 Leptonychotes weddellii | reverse complement strand
ACCTTAGTCAGGGGGTGTCCATGGTGAAAGCCCCCAGCGGGGGAATTTAGCCACCCCCTCCTTGTCATGAAGGACCCTTCAGCTAGACCTCAACGCCTGAGAAGTGACTTGAGGACAAGACCGAGAGCAGCCACATGTCCATCAGGACGGACAGGTCCGAGAACGCGCGTGCGTGTGCGGGGGCGCGCGCACGGACACGCGGAGAGATCTAGGGAATGGAGAAAAGCACAAGGCGTATTACGTT
>NW_027885317.1:0-244 GCF_054177405.1 Leptonychotes weddellii | reverse complement strand
TGGCATCACATCAGATGGTGGTTTTGTAGGTGAGACACTGCCCCATGAACAGCTTTCCCTGGCATCCTAGAGGGAAGATTTCTGAAAAATTCTAGAGGGCAGATTTCTTTCTTTTTTTTTAAATTTTTCATTGTTATGTTGATCACCATACATTACATCATTAGTTTTTGATGTAGTGTTCCATGATTCATTGTTTGCGTATAACACCCAGTGCTCCATGCAGTATGTGCCCTCTTTAATACCC
>NW_027885316.1:0-244 GCF_054177405.1 Leptonychotes weddellii | reverse complement strand
CCTTCTTTTGACTAGAAAACTTCTTTAAGGAATGAGTAAGATAAGTCTTAATTCTAAGAGAAGGCCATCACACTTAAAGATTTGTAAAAAAAGAGAGCTTCTTTTTCTGACCCAGATAAACTTTGCAAACTCAAACATAAAACTTAAGTCATATCATCCAAAGAATTTTTTCTCTTACTCTCCAGCACCTTACTAGCTAGATATTTTTAATGATTTACTTTTTAAAAGCACTTGGCCAATATGT
>NW_027885315.1:0-244 GCF_054177405.1 Leptonychotes weddellii | reverse complement strand
GGAGGACATTAGGAGAAGGAAGGGAAAAACAAAGGGGGGAAATCAGAAGGGGAGATGAACCATGAGAGACTATGGACTCTGAGAAACAAACTGAGGGTTTTAGAGGGGAGGGGGGTGGGGGGATGGGCATGTACTGCATGGAGCACAGGTGTTACATGAAAACAATGGATCATGAATCACTTCATCAAAAACTAATGATGTACTGTATGGTGACTAACATAACATAATAAAGTAAAATTAAATT
>NW_027885314.1:0-244 GCF_054177405.1 Leptonychotes weddellii | reverse complement strand
GGGGAGGGGCACCGAATCCCTCCCTGGGGCCGGTTTGGGATGGGCTGAGCCTGCCTGGAGGACACTGGCTCTGTCCCCCAACCCCCTGCCTCTCTGGGCAGGGCCTGGCGGGGTTTTGAGGCCTAGGGGAAGGGCTGGCCAGGTTTGTGGAAAGAACCGGGGGACCTGGGACAGTCCTCCCATTCTGGAAGTCAGGCTCTGGGGGGTGGGGGACACACACCTCGGGATGAACTCTGGGCTTCTG
>NW_027885313.1:0-244 GCF_054177405.1 Leptonychotes weddellii | reverse complement strand
GATATAGTAGAAAATGCTCTAGAAATAAAACTTACTTTTGGACATGTGTCAGTCGGGACACTTCACTGCAATAAGAGATAGACACATAATTAAATTAATTTAAACAATAACAAAAAATTATTGGCTCACATGACTGGAAACACAGAGGTCGCACGAGCTTTAGACATGGCTGGGCCCCAGGGTTCAAATAATGCTTCAGAAATCTGCTCCCTCTCTCTTCACTGCTCTGATGTGCTTTCCTTTG
>NW_027885312.1:0-244 GCF_054177405.1 Leptonychotes weddellii | reverse complement strand
CCCGACTGTGCCGTGGATCATGGTTTATGGCAACCCCAAGCTGAAAGCCTGCTCCTTGGCTCCCCCTCTGCAGCCGGCTTCCCTGCTCTGATCCCTAGGATCTCTGCCGCACTCAGGCACCCCCGGTCTTTCTGTGACCCCAAGGGTCCTGAGACCACACTGTCCCAGCAAGGGTTCCACCCCCCGCTTAGCCACTGGAACGACGTCCCTCAGCGGAGCCAACTTCTTAAAAGTTCCGATTTTG
>NW_027885311.1:0-1643 GCF_054177405.1 Leptonychotes weddellii | reverse complement strand
AAAAAAAAAGAATTAAAAAAAAATAAAATTCCCACGGAGACAGTAGAACTCCATGTATGATTTAGCAGGATAGAAAGATGAATTATGACACGTGTTAACTAAAAAGTCAAATACAAATCCCTTTATCATCTTGGAACTAACGACTTAAGAAGGAAGTCCGTTCCACTCTCAGCCCACCATCAAATAAAATAGTCCTGAATCATAATTTATACCTCATACATGGGGAGTCCGGGGCTTGGAGAGCTTGACTGTACCTGAGGGAATCTGGTGCTGGGAGGTTCAGAGGAGTCTGGGAGTGTCCATAGGTGAGGAGAAAGGCAGGGGAATTAGGATCCTTTTAATAACTGGCTATTGTGGAATGTTCTTTCAAAGTCTTTCCTTTGGTTTCCACTTGCTATTCATAGCTGCAAGTGTTACAAAGATGGCAAGACAAA
The DNA here is from genome assembly GCF_054177405.1 of Leptonychotes weddellii. Lineage (NCBI taxonomy): Eukaryota > Metazoa > Chordata > Mammalia > Carnivora > Phocidae > Leptonychotes > Leptonychotes weddellii. Next base: position 1,209 of record NW_027885311.1, on the reverse strand, counting down.
TAAGAGATAGAAGTGGAGACAGATGAAAAAAATCTATGCAATGCTGTGAGGAATGTTTCTCTTCTTTAGTTTGAATGTTTCTCAGTTTGGGTAACTGAGGAGAACAGAGTGAGAACAAATAGTTGAAAGCATGGAAGTTTTTCTAAATCATGCACATGTTTATTCAGATCATGTAATAACATAATGTGCTAATTTGATAAATTATCATTTACAAAGTTTTTACACATCCTATAATTAATATAATCATGTATAATTGTTTTATTTAGTATATGCCAAATATATTTCCAAGCACTTTATATGCATTAAATCATTAATTATAAAATCCCACGAGTTAGGACTTTTTTTTTTTTTTCTTAAACAATATCAGCTTTTCAGATAAGGGTCCTGGATCAGAAGCCTAAGTCAACTTGTGAAATATCAGTCTGGACCGTGGAGGAAAGGGCTATTTGATTTCAAACCCCGTTTTTAGTCTATATCAGTGTTGTCCAAACATTGTAATCTCTTCTTTTATTCTGTTTTATTCTTATTTAAATGCAGAATGAGACCCAGTGAACTAACTTCATGACCCACTTATTTGATTCACTGTTTGAAAAATCCTGCCCTGAGCAATATGCTTCATCCCAGAGATGTTGAGAGTTTAGGGAATCCTTTGGGGTATGGGCACCTCGTTTTATCCGCATAGCACTGCTCTGAAGGAGATCAAGTAGCTTGGAAAACTACATTTCAGTGCCGCCACCTGGGTCTCCTAGCTAAGATGTGATCAAATTAGGACTTAAACCTACGACTCTGGCTCAGAATTCTCACATTCTGCTCAGCCCCGCTGATCCCAGCCATGGTCCTCACTTACCAGGGCCATCGCAGGAGTCTCCAGCTCTGTGTGTCTCCAAGAGCGCATTCTGCAGAGAGGAGCCTCAACAATCCTTGCAAAACCTTAGTCAAGTCATGCCACTCTTCTGCTCAAAACCCTTCAGCTGGTGCAGGTAGAGTGTGTCCTGGAAGGCTCACATGACCTGGCTTACAGCCACACACATACATGCACACCTGCACACAGAAACACACACACACCTACATATGCCCACACACACATCCAAACACAGCACACATACCTGTTCACTTACATGCAAACACACAAACACATACATATACGCATGCTCTGTGCTTTAATTTTTTTTTTTTAAAGATTTTATTTATTTATTTGAGAGAGAATGA
>NW_027885310.1:0-244 GCF_054177405.1 Leptonychotes weddellii | reverse complement strand
GCACAGGGAACCCGAGAGCAAGGCCCGTCGGCACAGCTCCGCGTCTCGCTTCTCTGGTCGTTCGGTGGACATTTTTAGGGCTTCTTACCTGTTTCTGTTTGGGGGAATTGGGGTCAGGTGCAAAAAAAAAATAATGAATGAAAGGCAGGAGCAAACCAATGGTCACCCAGTGACAGACACCACAGCAGGGCCCCTGGTGCTCTGGGGCTGCTGGTCCTCGAGAGGAGCCTGGTGGGGAGGGGGT
>NW_027885309.1:0-244 GCF_054177405.1 Leptonychotes weddellii | reverse complement strand
AGTAGTGTACAGTTGTATCCATTATGAAACCAAACAGAAAAATGCAAACCAAATTTTTATCAAGTGATCTCTAATCATTACTACTGAAAATTTTATTACTTTTTAGTTAAAAAGAATATTTACAGCTATTAAATGATAATAAAAATGATTAAATGCATAAAATTTGAAAGTTCTTCCAAATACTTAGAAAATATTTTAATTGCCTCTGGGTCTCTGACCTTTGACTTGAATAGTAAATACAGTT
>NW_027885308.1:0-244 GCF_054177405.1 Leptonychotes weddellii | reverse complement strand
GTCCCTACAGGTAGAATGGAGGCTTTACCCCAGGAACAGCAGACAGAGAATACTGGGGACCTGATCACTGATCACCTTTGCCCCAGCTTGTTCACAGGGTGGACGTTCCATGCCAGGAGAAGCAAGCCAAGAAGAGAGGCTACTGCCCCTGGCCAGTACCCTGCTCATGAGCAGGACTGTCACTCTAAGAAAAGTGGGCTATGTCCCTGCCTTCAGCTCCTGAGAAATGCTAAGAGATTTTGCT
>NW_027885307.1:0-244 GCF_054177405.1 Leptonychotes weddellii | reverse complement strand
TGTTTGTTTATTTATTTTGTTTTAATATGGAATTGATATGGGAGAAAGATGGACTTTTCATGATTTAACTGATGAAGAGAGAAGCTCTGGCTTGTTCGGGAAGTATCTGTTGGCTGGAGGCAAATCTGGTACTCGTGCTCGAATACGCACAGCGCCATTAGAACGTCTGAAAACCCTAACGCAGGTGTGTTACATAGTTCATGTGCATATTTCTGAGTAATGTCAATAATATTTGACGCTTTTC
>NW_027885306.1:0-244 GCF_054177405.1 Leptonychotes weddellii | reverse complement strand
TTGTTTTCTCATTCCAGGACACATCTTTCCCCTAACGACCTGCTCTCCCCGCCTCAAATTGAGTGATTTAAGCCGGGGCTGAGTTGTTAAACTGGTATATACATTTAATGTATTCTTTTTTTTTTTTCTTTTTCTTTTTCTTTTTTTTTTTTTATTCTTATGTTAATCCCCATACATTACATCATTAGTTCTAGATGAAATGTTCCATGATTCATTGTTCGTGCATAACACCCAGTGCTCCATG
>NW_027885305.1:0-244 GCF_054177405.1 Leptonychotes weddellii | reverse complement strand
TATAAAACCTTATTTTAAACTGATGACATCTTAATTTCAATAGCATCCCTAAACTTTACACTTTTACTTATTTTCCCCATCACATTTTGGGTTATTGATGTTACAGTTTACTTATTTTTACCTTGTGTAACCAATAACACATTGTTGTAATTAGGGTTTTTTTAGTACACTTTTTAACTTTTATTTACCTATTTATTTAAAAGTGTATTTATCATTACCAATGAATTTTATACTACCTTCTTAT
>NW_027885304.1:0-244 GCF_054177405.1 Leptonychotes weddellii | reverse complement strand
GAATGAACCACAGCCGGGAGGTAACTAGTGTCTGTCTGAACTGGCATGGAATATTGTAAATTTTAAGACTACTGGGCTTAGGTTGTAGCAAAAGCAGAATTAGGTGTTTACTCTCCAGGTATCCAGTTTTGAAAGTAGACATTCACTACTTCGTTCAATAGGTTTCATCTTTATTCCAAACCCTTAAATTTATGGAATTATAATAGTTTTTCTCTTTGACCTTCCCTTACCTTTTTTTAATTAT
>NW_027885303.1:0-244 GCF_054177405.1 Leptonychotes weddellii | reverse complement strand
GCCTTTATATAATATGTCCTTTATAAACAAACTTATACATACTATCCTCAAAAATATCTCAGTATTTATCTATTTCAGAGTACTGATATAACTGACTAGATCATTTAAACTAATCTTATGAAATAAAAGGCATCCATACATTTCAATTTTAGGGTGGAAAAAATATAGCCTGCAAGTCATTTTACAAAATAGAAACATGTGAAATCTTTATCCAGTCATAATAAAATTGCTCCTATTTACTGTT
>NW_027885302.1:0-244 GCF_054177405.1 Leptonychotes weddellii | reverse complement strand
TTTTTTGGGAGAATGAACAAGATGGGAGGACAATCACAAATTTCTGTTGATGCTGAGCATCATCCCAAGTTAGTGTTCTATCCCATGTATGCAGATTAAAAGGCATTTTTCTTTTGGATTCCTTTTAGGCATGGGAGCAAAACCTGCTTTTCCTCCTGCTAGCAAGAAGTCAAAGTCAAGAATAATCATGTTAAACTTACAAGACAAGAGGGCGCCTGGGTGGCTCAGTTGGTTAAGCGACTGC
>NW_027885301.1:0-244 GCF_054177405.1 Leptonychotes weddellii | reverse complement strand
TCCTGGGGAATGGGCCCCTCCAGGAGATGGTCAGTCCCAGGCCATCTACCCTGGATGCACAAGGTCAATGGGGCCGAGGTGACCCCATCTTCCCCTCTTCATTCTTATTCTGAACAGAAACCACAGACAACCTTCATCACGGCAGCTTTGATTCAGGGATTAAACATTGATCAAGGGTTGCCTGTGCCCACGTCTGCTTCCAGCCTGGGGATACAGTGGGGGAAAACCAGAAGTTTCCTCCTCT
>NW_027885300.1:0-1644 GCF_054177405.1 Leptonychotes weddellii | reverse complement strand
GTCGCTGGCCACACTTCGTGCTCACCGGCCTGTGACCAAGCCTTTCTATCTCTGGCACCCGACCCCATGTGGAGACTCCAAACCCAGCAGATCCCTGCGGTGCACTCCCGTGAGGCTCCTCCCGGGGGAGTAAGGGGAGTCTCCCTGGACCTGCCGCTTGTTGGGTCCCTGCTGGAGGAGCAGTGGCCCGACTATGCCGTGGATTATGGTTTATGGCAACCCCAAGCTGAGAGCCTGTCCCTCCGCTCTGTCTCTGCAACTGACTTCCCCGCTCCAATACCTGGGAGCTCTGCCGCACTCAGACACTCCCGGTCTTTCTGTGACCCCGAGGGTCCTGAGACCATACTGTCCCGTGAGGGTTTCACCCCCTGCTTAGTGACTGGAGCGACGTCCTTCAGTGGAGCAGACTTCTAAAAGTTCTGGTTTTGTGCTCCACGGCTCTATCACTTGCCAGAAGCGGCCGACGGAGGTTCCCTCCCCTGCCATCTATCTTCCCGAATATCACCTTGAATTCACTTCTCTGCACTTCCTACCTTCCAGAAAGTGGTCACTTTTCTGTTCAGAGAGTTGCTGCTATTCTTTTCTTCGATATCCTATTGAGTTCATAGGTGTTCAGAATGGTTTGGTACCTATCCAGCTGAATTCCTGGGACCAGATGACCAGACTCCTCCACCATCTTGCTCCTACACAGTTTCTAGTTTTTTTATGCAACTCTAAACATAATTGTAGAGAATTGAATCATTCAGAAATTAACTTTGAATATTAAACAAAAATAAAAATAAAAATTTATAACTCATACATCAGTGTTAACGTGTATATACATAGCAAATATTAATGCACACATGGAAAATACACAAGAAAACATACCTGGGTTACATAACTGTACATTTACTAGAAGTCATTGCATTGCACTTAAAATAGGTGAATTTTTTGGTTATGCAAATTTTTACATCAATACAGCTGTTAAAAGAAGAGAAAAAGACAACACTTCAGTGGGAAATCAGCAAGGAGTTCCAAATGATAAGATTCCTGTGACACCTCAACTTATCTGGAAATAGCCACAATTTTCATTCTATGTATGAGTCAGAAAAATCCAAAAGTAAATGGTATTAAAGTTGAGTGCAAGTGGGTTATGGTGTTTTGTGCCACAAAAAGGAAAACTTTTATAAATTTGAAACTGAAATTATCTTCTCCAGCTTAAAAAAGCTCCAATGCCTTTGATACTTTTTGAGAGATTAGTAATAAATAAAAAATATATTAGTATTTACAAAGAAGTGGCAGTATCATAGCCAATGAGTTTTATCCGAGGCGCAATTATTACTAATTGAAAACTTTCCCTAATATAATCTATTTTAGTTTCCTTGTTTGAACTCTGGACTCATTCAACATTCTCACTGTATCTTCAAATGATTATACTTAGAGCCCTAAGTGCCTCAGGATCTCCTGTTAGCTTACTTTTCTGCATGTTTCTTAAATATTAATTTAATCCTGAGAGCATTGTGTATCTTCATGTTGGCTTTAATTTCATCTAGAATCCATAATTGTTCTGATTTTTGGAGTAAGGTTTCTCTGTCTTTATGTTAATCCTGCTAAACAATTTCAAATACCACTTAGTTATCTGAGACTGTTTGGTTTCATCTATTT
>NW_027885299.1:0-244 GCF_054177405.1 Leptonychotes weddellii | reverse complement strand
TCTAGTGTATTGCTCTGTTCTGTTCACTTGTCTGATTATATTCTCTCTCTCTCTCTCTCTCTCTCTCTTTTTTCCCCACTGGAACAGACTTCTAAAAGTTTTCATTTTGTGCTCTGCTGCTATATCACTTTCCAGTAGCCGGCTGACAGAGACTCCCTTCTCCTGCAGTTTATCTTCTGATATATCACCTCAGATTCTCCGTACGTCCTACCTTGCAGAAAGTGGTCACTTTCCTATTTGTAGA
>NW_027885298.1:0-244 GCF_054177405.1 Leptonychotes weddellii | reverse complement strand
TGGCTATCCTTGGTAGAGATTGGGATTCTTAATTAAAAGTACCAAGAACCATAATATCTTCAGGACAGCATTGTTTCAGATAGAAGCTTGTTCGTATGGGTGGTTCAAGTGGATAAGGCAAGGTTGGACCTCTACCTAAGCAGGGAATTTGCTTTTTAACCCCACAGGGAAGACTAAGCGGAAGTCTGTATTTTGGCCAGTAAATCCAGGTTTTCTTGTCTGCTCACTTCAGCCCTCTCCAGGT
>NW_027885297.1:0-244 GCF_054177405.1 Leptonychotes weddellii | reverse complement strand
TCTCAAATAGTCAACATTTAGCAACAGGGTGACTTCTGTAAGGTTGTAATTTGGAGAAGAGAGAGCTACAACCTTGCTGCCATCTCTAGCATTAAATATAGCAATTGCTAAGAGTGAATAATTTGTAGAATTTTTTCTTCAGATCAGCAACTAGTTTTAATAATGTCACAGATTTCACCTATTGTTTAAGTGTCATTTACACATAGACTGGATATCTATAATTAATAATTTGAATTATAACATG
>NW_027885296.1:0-244 GCF_054177405.1 Leptonychotes weddellii | reverse complement strand
TTTGGATTTTTAAAAATTTGAACCCATCTTTAAATGAGGGTTCAAAAAGGGCAATTTCTAATGGTGGACAGGTTATGAACTGAATTGTGTCCCAGCAAAGTTCATGTGTTGAAGCCCTAACCCCCAGTGTGACTGTACTTGGAGATAGGGCCTTTCAGGAGGTAATTAAGATTAAATGAGATCATAACAGTGGGGTATACACACAGAGAGAAGTATACACCCACACATTTGAGGACACAGCCAG
>NW_027885295.1:0-244 GCF_054177405.1 Leptonychotes weddellii | reverse complement strand
TTTGATCCCTATCCAGCTGAATTCCTGAGAGGAGACGAAATCCAGGTCTCCTACTCCTCCGCCATCTTGCTCCGCCCCCCCATATGCCATGTTTCTTTAACAGTGCACCAAAATTCTTAGGCTTCATTCAGAGTCCTTAGTAAGGATTCTTGAGCCTTGTCTTCCTGAGGTAAATTTAATTCTAAAATTTCCATTTTAGTGTTTCACCAATTATGCTCTGAGTACCTCATGAATCATAATTACA
>NW_027885294.1:0-244 GCF_054177405.1 Leptonychotes weddellii | reverse complement strand
CTCTCTCAAATAAATAAATAAAATCTTTAAAAAAAATAAAAAAATAAAAAAAAAATAAAAGAAAGAACAAGAACCATATGATTCTCTCAATAGATGCAGAAAAAGCATTTGACAAAGTACAGCATCCTTTCTTGATCAAAACTCTTCACAGTATAGAGATAGAGGGAAATACCTCAATATCATAAAAGCCGTCTATGAAAAACCCACAGCAAATGTCATTCTCAATGGGGAAAAACTGAGAGCT
>NW_027885293.1:0-244 GCF_054177405.1 Leptonychotes weddellii | reverse complement strand
TGATTCATGTTAGTTCATGGTTCTTTTTGGTAATTATGGGGAAACTTATCCAGTGATAAGGACAGAAATCGGCCATTTTCAAAACCTGATTTTCTCATTTGAGATTATTAAATGAAACTAACAACTACCTTGCATTCAGCATCCAGTTTAACAGATTAAATTGGAGAAGGAAATGGGTATGATTTAGAGTCTGAATTCACATACCTGAAGCAGAAGAGCACAGACCAAGGAATGAGCTGAGTAT
>NW_027885292.1:0-244 GCF_054177405.1 Leptonychotes weddellii | reverse complement strand
TTCTGCTCCCTGCCTCCATAACCTGCTCTCTCCAGCATCTCCACAGCTTGACTTGTTGCTTGGAATCAGCTGATTTTTCAGGGTCCTTTCTTCCCACCTCTGCTGCTCCACAAGGGGCCCAGATTACAGTGGGGAGAAGCCGAAGGACAGAGGGGAAGGCCGGGAGCTTCTTCACCATCACACTGGTTCTGCTTCCTTATATGTTCACCTGAACCATCTGCAGGTTTGGGAATTAGGGCAGTGC
>NW_027885291.1:0-244 GCF_054177405.1 Leptonychotes weddellii | reverse complement strand
CCTGCAACCCAACAAAACTCAGATTATTGACATTATTATTATTATTAGTAGTAGTAGTGTTTTAATTTCCTGACCTCCTTCAAAACCTTGCCTAGCAAACTGTGACTTTCTTCTCTAAAGAGTTTCTCAAAATTGAATTTTGGTTATGTCAGCTCTCAAGAGTACCAGGAGTGTGTATCTTTAAGTATATATTTAATCATAAATATAATAATTTACAACCACTTTCAAATGCTTACTCTGGACT
>NW_027885290.1:0-244 GCF_054177405.1 Leptonychotes weddellii | reverse complement strand
TTGCAGTAAGACAGCCATGACAAAGGAAACAGAAGCAGCAGTAACAGCTTTCCAGTCTTGTTGTTGGGGCTCATGAATTCATGTATGGTTAGTATCAAGTCACACGGAAATATGGGTTCCATGCGGACTGGGACCTTGTCTTTTTTATTCTCTGCTCTGGTTCAGCACCTAGCACAGTGTTGACTGATGGTAAGTACTTATCAGTATAGGTTGAATGACCTATAATAAGACCACATATTATACA
>NW_027885289.1:0-1644 GCF_054177405.1 Leptonychotes weddellii | reverse complement strand
CAGATGCTTAACCATCTGAGCCACCCAGGCGCCCCTAAAATTAATACTTCTTACCAGGATAAAATAAATGGCAAAGGTTGGCTTTAGGGGGAAAAAAACCTTTTCCTTTATTTTTTTCGAAGCTCATCTTTATAAAGGATTGATGTAGTAAGAAATTTTTTTTTTTTTTACTTCCTCTTACTTCCCAGAGAGCATGGGTATCTGTGTCCCTTTTCAAGAGGCTATTCAGTCTTAATTATTCTTAACTATATGTCATGGATCCTCAAATGACAAATACAGGTTATATTTAGCTACCTTTTATATACATCTTGTGCAACCCCATCTTCACTGCACACACACGCCTGCACGCACACACACACACACACACACACAAGCATGCTCACACACATACATTCTTAAAAAGTACCCACAGAGAAAAGTAATGTTGTAAAATGCTTTCTCTTGTAAAGCTAATTTTTAATAGCAACCAATTGTATTGGTTTTAATTTGTACCCACAACAGCCACCTTATCCATAAAATGTTTTTAAGTTTCTTTAGTTAGCTGGGGAAAAAATGCTGTCATGAACAAAAGGTATAAGTCTTACCACCATGGTGTTTCCCCCACCTGTAGCTTCAATTATCCTGTCCATATTGCTGATAGGATGCTTTAAAAGCATTCCTTCTAATAGATCATCTTCTAATAACAGGCTTATGGGGGCTGACACCAAGCAGAACCCTGATGTAGGCAAAATGAGTCTTAGACACCATGCTCCTTTGTTGTCCTTTTGCCAAAAATATTCTCAATTGTGACACTTTAGATTTTTCTCTGTATCACAATATGCCTGGTTTCTCATGCCCTCATGGTTTTGCACTCTGCAGCTCTTGCTAGTTCAGTCTGGTTTACTAATCTCTTCCTCTGATATGGCTGGCTAATGGAATACTTCTCAGAGAACAGTGACCTAATCCACCTAATATTTATGTGATTTGATATGAGAGACCCCTGAGCGTAGTATCTTTGATCAGGCATGACTTTGGATTCTTCTCCAAGAGTAGGACTGTTAAGGGTCTCACCTAACTCATATCCAGCATGGAGAAAGAGAGGGCTTGTATTCTCTATCCAGTCATTAAACATTTGTAATATTTGTATGCAGAGCTCATAACGTGACAATTTTCTTTTAAAGTCCTTATGCAGAATTTCTCATTTAATTCTCACAACCACCATATTAGGAAGGTACCCAGTATCATCGTCATACAAGAAATTTGAGGATGTTGAGATTAAGAAACCTAAAACAGCTGATGATGAATAAAGCCTGGGTTGATGTGAGAAGTAAATGTCTGACAAAGAAAACTGAAGTAATTGAAGCAGAAGAGCTTCTGCTCAAGTTGCCGTATATTCTACCTGCAAAGTTATCTGCCCTATGGCCAGGTTTCTCTTCTTATTCTCCCACCCGCTACTGTATTCCCATAGGACTCTATCCTTAGATGTTTCAGGGTACTCACCCACTGTGTCCAGAAGGATTATTTAGGCATCCATGAGCAATAGAACTTGAGTTCCTTGTAAGGTAGAAATGAGCTTTGGCCATTTTATGCCCCCTTCTCAACACCTGATATGTAGCAGATGATCTGGAAACTAATGTGTGAAAGAAATCATACCAAAATGAATTT
>NW_027885288.1:0-244 GCF_054177405.1 Leptonychotes weddellii | reverse complement strand
TTACCCCAAAGATACAAATGTAGTGAACCGAAGGGGTACGTGCACCCCCAATGTTTATAGCAGCAATGTCCACAATAGCCAAACTGTGGGAAGAGTCAACATGTCCATCAACAAATGAATGGATAAAGAAGATGTGGTATATATATACAATGGAACATTATGCAGCCATCAAACAAACCCAAAATCTTGCCATTTACAACAACATGGATGGAACTAGAGGATATTATGCTAAGCGAAATAAGTC
>NW_027885287.1:0-244 GCF_054177405.1 Leptonychotes weddellii | reverse complement strand
TCTCTGGATCAGTCCTCCCAGAATTTTAAGTGTATAATAGGAGAGCGAGCAAGCTTTGGGTGGGTAGGGTGATGTGGTTTCTGGCTTTCCAAGGAGGAAGGTCTTCGAGGTTGTCCTCCTTTACCTCCGAGTGTCTCTGCAGCCATGGCCCCTGTCTTTCTTGATGGGAGTGAGAAGAGAGAGGATGGTGGGGTTGGGGGTGAGATGAAGATCGAATGTCTTGGGGGGTGTGATTTGAGGTATC
>NW_027885286.1:0-244 GCF_054177405.1 Leptonychotes weddellii | reverse complement strand
GGTGGGGAGAGGGGGCCTGGGGAGGGTTCTCAGGTGAGGTTCCCAGAACACCCTTGGGTGCGTGACCTGGAGCCCTCACGGTGCACCTGAGCTTCATGCCCCAGGAACTGACTCTCCAGGGGGGCGGGGCCGGGGTGGGGGCTGTTTCCCACCTCCCTGGTGCCCAGTGCTGCCCGTGAGAGTCTCCACCCCGTGGGGGAGGGGGGCTGTACTTGCGGTTTGCAGAGGAGACCCCAAGTGGCTG
>NW_027885285.1:0-244 GCF_054177405.1 Leptonychotes weddellii | reverse complement strand
CTCATTTTCTTTTGTGGGGTTATCAGCTAAAATAGGGAAAGACTGCTCACCACTAAAGCTAGAGTTCATTTGAAAACTTTTAATTTATTCTCCATGATATGTGAGTTGCTTCAGATAACTCATGAACTTATTTGGTTTTTCTGGGGGGTGTTCGGTGGAATTACCCAAACTGTTATAAAATCAGGTATATGAAAGGAAACTCAGTTATAGGAAGCACTTACTGAACATCTACAAACAGGCATGG
>NW_027885284.1:0-244 GCF_054177405.1 Leptonychotes weddellii | reverse complement strand
GATCATGACCTGAGCCAAAGGCAGACGCTTAACCCACTGAGCCATCCAGGTGTCCCTCCATGGCAAGATCTTTAGACTCACACTTATTCTGTGGGAGTTTCAGGGTAGCCCATCTATGGGCCACGTACTAGAAGTTCATATGGCTCCACATCCATTTCTCTCTGATTAACCTCTCCATTTAGGGACACATGTTCTGGAACGTTGGATGGAATATTGAGGATTTTGCATTACTTCTTATCCTTTT
>NW_027885283.1:0-244 GCF_054177405.1 Leptonychotes weddellii | reverse complement strand
GACCCCTGAACACATCTTATTTCACAACCTCCCAATTTCCCCAAGGGGGCATTTTCCTGTTCACCCTCCTGGCCTTCCCCAACCCTCTGTCACCTGAACTGGGAGGGATGGAGGAGGACACTGGGCACACTCAGCCGAGCCCCCCACTCTCCTGGGGAAGCATGCAGCATCTGAGCCCTTGTGGGAACCTTGGGGGCCCCATTAGGAACCCCAGAATGGCTGCACACACCGTCCCACCCAGGCT
>NW_027885282.1:0-244 GCF_054177405.1 Leptonychotes weddellii | reverse complement strand
GCATCTCTTTCTTATTTTTCTCTTGCTTCATCCTGACCCTCCTACAGTCAACTTAGTCTGTGGTCATTTACCTCTATACCCTGTCTAATGAGATCACCCAAGATACTTTTTTTAAAAAAAATTTTTGCAATATATTTATTTTTGGGGGTGAGAGATGGGACATACCATTCAAGCAGCACAACAAATTTATTGCCTATAATTCACATGTCAAATGAGAATCTCAAAGCTGCCAAATATTTTTTGG
>NW_027885281.1:0-244 GCF_054177405.1 Leptonychotes weddellii | reverse complement strand
TTTAGGGAGAAACCTAACCCACCAAGCCCAACCTAACTTAATTACGGGAACCATTTATCTCATTCTCCTCTCTAGGTCTCTAAATCCTTTTAACTCTTCCTCCCATAATGCCTAGTGGGTTTGATGGTGTCTGTGTGCCCTACCGTGTGCCCAAGGGAGACATGGAAATTAGACAGAATTATTCCTGACTAACCACTGCACATCCATGCTCTTGCACATGAAAGACATATTGCTGATATTCTCC
>NW_027885280.1:0-244 GCF_054177405.1 Leptonychotes weddellii | reverse complement strand
GCAATTGAGAGAAAGGGGTGAGTTCCAGCAACTTACGCAGCCCCAGGGCAGGTGAGCACAAGAGACAGGGCGTGCTGCCCCCCGGGCCAGCATTCCATCTACCTCCATGGGTGGGAGCTCGAACCAAACACACCTGGTCACAAGGCCTTCTAGAATCTTCAATGGCAGGTGGGCCTGCCGGGCACTGCCCACCCGCTGCACGTTAGAGGGCTGGGATGGGGGTGTGGGGCCACCTATGCTGGGG
>NW_027885279.1:0-244 GCF_054177405.1 Leptonychotes weddellii | reverse complement strand
GCCATGAGCCCTCTCACGCTCCAGGGAGCATGTGTGCCCCCCAGCGGGGTGTGGGGGCGTCCCTTCTGCAAAGCTCAGCTGCAGGCTTCACTTGCAGCTGGGAGACTCACTGCACTGTGCATAGGGTAGGATGACTCTTCGGTATTTACCTTTTCACAATCTTGAAAGAGGGACTTGTATGGGAAACATTTTTGTTTCCATAGAAAACTTCGTGTACAAGGAAACTGGAAATCTTTTAGGTGGT
>NW_027885278.1:0-1644 GCF_054177405.1 Leptonychotes weddellii | reverse complement strand
GGGTTTGCTCTCCGGGGCTTTTGTTCCCTGCGAGCTTTCCGTACAGCTTTGGAGGCGGAGAGTGAAAATGGCGGCCTCCCAATCTCCGCCCCGGAGGAGCCGAGAACTCGGGGCCCCGCTCCTCAGTGAGCCCCCAGAGAAAAGCCGTCAGTCACTCCCGTCTCCCCGTCTCCGGCCGCACTCCGTGCTCACCCGGCCTGTGACCAAGCGTTTCTATCTCTGGCACCCAACCCCGTGTGGAGTCTCCAAACCCAGCAGATCCCTGCGGTGCACTCCCGCGCGGCTCCTCCCCGGGGAGGAAGGTGAGTCTCCCCGGATCTGCCGCTTGAGTTGCACAAGTGTTTTAAAGAACTGTGTTTGGTGATGGAAGCATAGGAGAAGAACTAGAAGTAGCAGTAAACTAGAACCTACTATATATATACTTATATAATATAGTATATATATATAGTGGATATATCTATCTATCTATATATCTATCTATATATAGTGGATATATATATAGTGGATATATATATCTATATATATCTATATATATAGTGGATATATATATCTATACATCTATCTATATATAGTGGATATATATATAGTGGATATATATATCTATATATATCTATATATATAGTGGATATATATATAGTGGATATATATCTCTCTATATATCTATATAATATATATAGATATCTATATATATAATATATATATTGAGTGGATATATATATATATATATGGTATCATGGTATATAGATATATATATATAATCAGAATTTGTAAGAGGGATGTGTTCCAGCTTCATGCACTTCTGTACAGTTAGTTATATTTGAAGTTTGTTTCTCCTTTTAGTTCATGTAACTTCCAAGCCAGAAATAAAGAAAATAAAAACTTGGGTTTGATATATTTATATTCTCATTAAAATTCTAATAGAGGGGATGCCTGGATGGCTCAGTCACTTAATCATCTGCCTTTGGCTCAGGTCATGATCCCAGGGTTCTGGGATTGAGTCCCACATTGGGCTCCTTGCTCAGCAGGGAGTCTGCTTCTTCCTCTGCCTGCTGCTCCCCCTACTTGTGCATGCTCTCTCTCTCTGGCATATAAATAAATAAAATCTTAAGAAAAAAAAAACAACTTTTAATAGAGTCATTTTTCACTGTACAAAAAATGGCCAGGGTTCTGATTTCACAAAAGATGGGCTTCCTTCCTTGTTCTATTTTTTCATCCATTTATTGTTCTACTTATTTATTCAAAAGCACATGTATTAAGCAAAGCCCTACGGATACTCAGAAAAGGAAGAGGGATATTTTGCTGGAGAATTGAGGAAGTCTTTTCAGAAGTAATGCAGCTTGAGGGGCACCTGGGTGCTCAGTCAGCTGAGCCTGGGACTCTTGGTTTCCACTCAGGTCATGATCTCAGGTTTGTGAGATGGAGTCCCTCAGTGCCCCGTGCTGAGCATGGAGCCTGCTTAAGATTCTCTGTCTTCTCCCTCTGCACCTCCCCAACCCCACTCACACTCTCTCTCTAAAAAAAAAAAAAGAAGAAGAAGAAGTAATGCAGCTTGAGTATGGTGTTGATGAATGAAAAGAAGCTCCCTGGATATCAGAGACCAGGCATTCCAGGAAGAGCACTCATCTACATGTTACAGACAACAAA
>NW_027885277.1:0-244 GCF_054177405.1 Leptonychotes weddellii | reverse complement strand
TCCTGGGGAATGGGCCCCTCCAGGAGATGGTCAGTCCCAGGCCATCTACCCTGGATGCACAAGGTCAATGGGGCCGAGGTGACCCCATCTTCCCCTCTTCATTCTTATTCTGAACAGAAACCACAGACAACCTTCATCACGGCAGCTTTGATTCAGGGATTAAACATTGATCAAGGGCTGCCTGTGCCCACGTCTGCTTCCAGCCTGGGGATACAGTGGGGGAAAACCAGAAGTTTCCTCCTCT
>NW_027885276.1:0-244 GCF_054177405.1 Leptonychotes weddellii | reverse complement strand
TTGAGGGTCCATATCTGGGCTCTCTATTCTGTTCCATTGGTCTATATGTCTATTTTTCTGCCAGCACCAGGCTGTCTTGGTGATATTTGCTGTGGGTTTTTCAAGGTGGATTTTATGAAGTTGAGGAATGTTCCCTCTATCCCTATACTCTGAAGAGTTTTAATCAGGAAAGGATGCTGTATTTTGTCAAATGCTTTTTCTGCATCAATTGAGAGGACCATATGGTTCTTCTCTCTCCTCTTAT
>NW_027885275.1:0-244 GCF_054177405.1 Leptonychotes weddellii | reverse complement strand
AAGTAATGGCCCTTTTTCTGGGTAGTTGATTCTCAAATTTTGTTTTGTAACAGAATTTCCTAGGAAATTTGTTAGCAATGCAGATGCCCAGGGCCTATCCTTTAAGCATTGTGATCCAGATGGTACAACTCATGCTATCAAAGTCTCACCCATATATTCTCCTTTTGTAGGTTTTGTTACCTAAAAAAAAAAAAAAAAATTGTATGTTAAAGTCCTAACCCCCAGTATCTCAGTATGTGACCTT
>NW_027885274.1:0-244 GCF_054177405.1 Leptonychotes weddellii | reverse complement strand
TGCACGTGGTACCGGCTGAAAAGTGTGAGGACAAATGGACAGACGGCGTGAGCAAGAAGGCCACGGAGCTGGGCTCCAGCAGACCTGGGCCCTGGGCCTCTCTGCGAATAACTCATGCTACGGCTCCAAACCTCCGTGTTTCCATTTCTTCGTCTACATAATGAAGCGAGGAGCCTGGCTCCCCAAAATCCCCCCCAACGCTAGTGCTCCATTCCAGACAAGCGAAACCACGGTCCTCTGGAGG
>NW_027885273.1:0-244 GCF_054177405.1 Leptonychotes weddellii | reverse complement strand
GTAAATAAATAAATAAATAAATAAATAAATAAATAAAATCTTTACAAAAAAAAAAAAAAGCTTAAAAATTGCTCAAATTTGGGGTGCCTAAGTGGCTCAGTCAGTTGGGTGTCTGCCTTCGGTTCAGGTCATGATTCCAGGGTCCTGGGATCCAGCCCTGTATTGGGCTCCCTGCTCAGTGAGAAGCCTGCTTCTCCCTTTCTCTCTGCCCCTCCCCCTGTCTGTGCTTGCTCTCTCTCTCTGT
>NW_027885272.1:0-244 GCF_054177405.1 Leptonychotes weddellii | reverse complement strand
TGAAGCTGCCTCTCTGTCCACGCTGGAATGGGGAGCCCTGCTTCGAAACCCGGGCCCGAGCGTCCTAGCTGGCATGCTTTACTCTTTGGAGTATATACTGCCATGGAACTTAGAACCTATTTCTTTCTTTCTTTTTTAAGATTTTATTTAGTTTTTGACAGAGAGACAGCGAGAAAGGGAACACAAGCAGGGGGAGTGGGAGAGGGAGAAGCAGGCTTCCCCTGAGCAGGGAGCCCGATGCGGG
>NW_027885271.1:0-244 GCF_054177405.1 Leptonychotes weddellii | reverse complement strand
GGCATAAAGGAGGCAACTCACTATAGGATTCATATATATTAAAAGAGTAGTAAGTAAGAATTGTGAACAACATGCTAAAAATTCAACAACAACTAGATGAAGTGGACAAATTCCTTGAAAGACAAGTTACTAAAGCTCACTCAAGAAGAAATAGACAACCCAAGTAGCCATATATCTATTAGATAAATTTTTTTTTAAATATTTTATTTATTTATTTGACAGAGAGAGACACAGCGAGAGAGGG
>NW_027885270.1:0-244 GCF_054177405.1 Leptonychotes weddellii | reverse complement strand
TTTTTTTTTAAAGATTTTATTTATTTATTTGACAGAGAGAGACACAGCGAGAGAGGGAACACAAGCAGGGGGAGCGGGAGAGGGAGAAGCAGGCTCCCCGCGGAGCAGGGAGCCCGATGTGGGGCTCGATCCCAGGACCCTGGGATCCTGACCTGAGCAGAAGGCAGACGCTTAACGACTGAGCCACCCAGGTGCCCCATTTTGCCTTCATTTTCAAGGAAGGGGAAAAGAGAGCAAGAGCCCC
>NW_027885269.1:0-244 GCF_054177405.1 Leptonychotes weddellii | reverse complement strand
TGTTAGAAATTTCTTTATTCTTACTTATTTTTATTAAGCACCAGCTTAATACTGCAGAAAATTTCAAATCACCCATTTTTCCCTCCCTCACCCAAATTCTTGATAAAGAGCTCTTCAAGTGAAGACATGCTCTCTTCTCTCTTCTGTATAAAACTTTATCAAATAAAGGCAAATAACTGTGTACATCTTGCTGTAAAATGCTGCCCACGGCTGTGGAAAGTGTCTGCTCAGGCTCCTTTCACTG
>NW_027885268.1:0-244 GCF_054177405.1 Leptonychotes weddellii | reverse complement strand
GTTTGCTCACCTAGGACGTGGGGAGAACAATTCCCACCTGGGGCAGACTGGAATGAGACACCGGGCGGGGGTGAGGGGTGGTCGGGGCTCCGGACGGAAACCACACCTGTGCTGGGGTTTGGGCCCGGGTGCCCCCTTGGCCGCAGGTCTCCCACCAGGGCTTCAAGGAGACAGCGCCCCCTCCAGACCAAGAACTGTCCTCTCCTCCCTCATGGCAAACCTCCCCACGGGTCAGAACGTGTCC
>NW_027885267.1:0-1644 GCF_054177405.1 Leptonychotes weddellii | reverse complement strand
GATGGCTATGTATCTCCCCCTTAGGACCTCCTTTGCAGTATCCCATAGGTTTTGGACCGATGTGTTTTCGTTCTCCATGATTTCCATGAATTGTTTAAGTTCTTCTTTGATTTCCTGGTTGACCCAAACATTCTTGAGCAGAGTGGTCTTTAGCTTCCAAGTGTTTGAATTTCTGCCAGATTTTTTCTTGTGATTGAGTTCCAGTTTTAGAGCATTGTGATCTGAGAATATGCAGGGAATAATCTCAATCTTTTGGTATTGGTTGAGACCTGATTTGTGACCCAGTATATGGTCTATTCTGGAGAAAGTTCCATGTGCGCTTGAGAAGAATGAGTATTCTGTTGTTTTAGAGTGGAATGTTCCGTAAATATCTATGAGGTCCATCTGGTCCAGTGTATCATTCAAAGCTCTTGTTTGCTTGTTGATTTTCTGCTTAGATGATCTGTCCTTTGCTGAAAGTGGAGTATTGAGGTCTCTTACAATTAAGGTATTGTTATCAATATGACTCTTTATATTGGTTAACAGTTGGCTTATGTAGACAGGTGCTCCCATGTTGGGGGCATAGATATTTACAATTGTTAGATCTTCTTGTTGGATAGACCCTTTAAGAATGATATAGTGTCCTTCTGTATCTCTTATTACAGACTTTAGTTTAAAATCTAATTTGTCTGATATAAGAATTGTTATCCCAGCTTTCTTTTGAGGTCCGCTGGCATGGAAGATGGATCTCCATCCCTTCACTTTCAGTCTGGATATATCTTTAGGTTCAAAATGAGTCTCTTGTAGACAGCATATGGATGGGTCCTGTCTTTTTATCCAATCTGGAACCCTGTGCCATTTTATGGGAGCACTTAGGCCATTCATGATGAGAGTGATTATTGAAAGATATGAATTAATTGTTATCATGTTGCCTGTGAAGATGTTGTTTTTATAGATTGTCCCTGTAAATTTCTGTTGTATATCACTTGGGGTCTTTCTCCTTTTATAGAACCCCCCTTAATATTTCTTGCAGGGCCAGCTTAGTGGTCACATATTCTTTCAGCTTCTGCCAGTCGTGGAAGCTCTGCATCTCTCCATCCATTCTAAATGAAAGCCTTGCCAGATAAAGTATTCTTGGCTGCATGTTCTTCTCATTTAGTACCCTGAATATGTCTTGCCAGGCCTTTCTGGCTTGCCAGGTCTCTGTGGACAGGTCTGACATTATTCTGATGTTCCTCCCTCTGTATGTAAGGAAGCTCTTCGCCCTAACTGCCCTTAAGATGGTTTCCTCGGTTCTAAGATTTGCGAGTTTTACTATTACATGCCGTGGTGTTGGCCTGTTTTCCTTGATATTAGGAGGGGTTCTCTCTGCCTCTAGGACTCGAATGTTTGTTTCATTCCCCAGATTAGGGAAGTTCTCAGCCACGATTTGCTCAAATACATCTTCTAGTCCCCTCTCTCTCTCCACTCCCTCCGGAATTCCAATTATTTTGACATTGGAATGCTTCATGGTGTCACTTATTTCTCTGATTCTATTTTCATGGATTCTGAGTTGTTTTTCCCTGGCCTCTTCTTTTCCCTTTTTATCTATTATATTGTCTTCCAGGTCGCTTATTCGCTCTTCTGCCTCAGTTACCCTAGCTGTTAGATTATCTAGATTGGATT
>NW_027885266.1:0-13045 GCF_054177405.1 Leptonychotes weddellii | reverse complement strand
CTGCTTGTGTTCCTGCTCTCACTATGTCTCTCTCTGTCAAATAAATAAATAAAATCTTAAAAAAAAAAAAAAAAGACTACACAGATTTTTCCAACATCTTATGATAAATATTTAAATAAATACTTAAATCCCTACTGCCTGGATTCTACACTCAAATACTTTTTAAGAAAGAAATTTTTGGGTGCCTGGGTGGCTCAGTTGATTAAGCGACTGCCTTCGGCTCAGGTCATGATCCTGGAGTCCCTGGATCGAGTCCCGCATCGGGCTCCCTGCTCGGCAGGGAGTCTGCTTCTCCCTCTGACCCTCCCCCCTCTCATGTGCTCTCTCTCATTCTCTCTCTCAAATAAATAAATAAAATCTTAAAAAAAAAAAAAGAAATTTTTGTTTTGTTTTGTTTTTTAACTTTTTCCTGCTGAAGAAGTGAAATGTCAATGACTAGGTAGACTTTTAAATGATGCAGTTGCTCATGTTCTTTCAAGGACATGGAGTATGACCATTATTCTTGACATGGAAATTTTACTCGGATGATACATTTGACATAATTGACATAACTGACAAAACTCAGTTCATGGATTTTTTCAAATGGCATATTTTCGAGGGCCTGTATTGGCTCCTCATTCTTTGAAAATTCATCAGAGTTGAGTGTATCAAATACAGAATTAATCCTATAAATACACATCCAGAACACAGCCCCTTAACAAAAAGGAAACCCAGGATCAGCAAATTCTGATTCCATGCTTACCCATCCACAACCCCCATCACTGGCCAGCCAAGTTCTGATAATAACTAAAGTTATGGTCGCAATCAGTAGCATTATTGTCCTTGTTCTTTAGCACTTCCATAACATCTTGTGTTTTCAAAGAGCAATACAATCAGCATTTCTCCTAGTCATTCAAGAGAATAATCTAGCTGCATTTCATCTTTTCTCTGGAATGTAGAACTACAACGATTGCTAATTCCAGATCCTAATGGATATTCAGAAAGCACTTTTAGGTCTTTCTTCCAAAAGAAAGCAATCTTAAGAAAAAATGTACTTTGCAATTAAAGGTTTATAAAAGGAAGAACAGTGTACATACTCTAGGCTATTAGGAGGTTTTGCAGAGATAAATTTAAATGTAGCCCCATCTTGTAGGATGCATTTGGATTGGTTCCACACAAGTATATTTTAGAATGCAGCTCTTACGTGGGGCTTTTCCTCTCCTTCTTTTTAGATCCAAATCCCCATCTTCAGGAATATTGAAAATTCATGTCTGAAAAGAGATTCGTATTAGCCAAACTCTTCCTCCTCCTTCCTATGCCCTTTGCCCCCACCCCACAATTATGTCAGGCAGCCACTTACAGCGCTGGCTTTAAAAACACTGACAAACAGTGAATAGATTCCATAAACAAGAATGTCAGATTCAAGGGGCAAACTCAATGGGGTTGATGGCTCAAGGTCAGGCTCAATTTACTGAATGATGCAAAGATCAACACTTCAAAAACCTGGTATCTCAGGGGAACATCCCCAGGAAAGTATGATTGAAGAGCCCCCCCTTTAAGAAGCAGAAGCCAAGCATAACAGTAACCAGAGCTGATGGAGGCAGCTGAATGAAAGGGCAGAACAATTTCCTCACCTTCCAGAACTCCGGCTCCACAGATCAAATCAGAACACTTCCGGAGAAGCGCTTGGACTCAAGTATATCATTTTATGTGCACCAACTACTATAATCTGAAAGCAATTTCATAAAAACATGTGAAGGCTTATTGACAAGTTAATTGTATCCTACAGTAAAAAAAAAAAATCAATCTTGGAATGCACACCAACACTAACTAAAAGCAAATTATCCATTCCACCTATGGTTAGGAAAAGGGGTGAAGCCAGACTGATGCAGCTTCTGTTGGCATGTACTTACAGAAGACTGCAGGGAAGGGGACAGGGAAGAACTTCCTCACGGCTGGATGGGAATCTGCTACTTCTCGGGCAGCCTCCCATTGTAACTGATGGATGGTTTGAGTGGAAATAAACAGGAGATACATTGGCCCATCATTAATAATTTGTATGCTCAAAATAATTTGCTTAGAGAACACTTCATCCCTTCTTTGGCATCTTACCTCTTCCATAAACTTTTTTTTAAAGATTTTATTTATTTATTTATTTATTTATTTATTTATTTATTTATTTATTTAAGAGAGCAGGAGAGGGGCAGACAGAGAGAGAGAGAAAGAGAATCTCCAGCAGACTGCACTGAGCTCAGAGCCCAACACCAGCCTCGATCCCATGACCCTGAGATCATGACCTGAGCCGAAATCAAGAGCCAGACTCTCAACCAACTGAGCCTCCTAGGTGCCCCACATCTTGCTTAGATTTTTAAGGATCCATATACCTTATAGATACTTCAGAAGCGGGCGCCTGGGTGGCTCAGTTGGTTAAGCGACTGCCTTCGGCTCAGGTCATGATCCTGGAGTCCCAGGATCGAGTCCCACATCGGGCTCCCTGCTCAGCAGAGAGTCTGCTTCTCCCTCTGACCCTCCTCCCTCTCATGCTCTCTGTCTCTCATTCTCTCTCTCGCAAATAAAAAAAAAAAAAAAAAGAAGATACTTCAGAAGCTATTTTATGCCCCCTTTCCAGTGATGTACAGCCTCTCCAATTTAATGTAGATATACATAGGTAGGATTAAAGATTGAGTGGATTTTAACATGTATTAAATATCTACAAATGCACATTTGTGTGCATAACATATAGGGAACTACAAATATTCTCTGCAGTGAACTGAATTTTAATTAACTGGGCTTCTTCGGAACACATTGTTTCTAATTCTTACATTAACGTTGACTATTTCTGGTACTCAGGTTTGTAACATATTTTTGAGAAAAAGTCAACACGGATGACATTTAACTGGGATGTTTATCTATTGACATTTACAATTTTATATTAGATAAGAGAAAATACTATGTGGAAATTACATAATGGAATTTGGTAATGTAATCAATCCAAGAACTGTATTATCGAATTGAGCCTCCTAATGTGAATTACCATATTTTCAATTTCAACTCTGAAGTCTACTTAATCTTACTCCATCAGTTATGTGAAAAATCAGTATACAGAGACAATGACTTACAATCAACCAGTAACATGACACAACAAGCAATAATCTCCATGTTGAATCAACCTGGGGTTTCATTGTCTTTTGACTTCTCCAATATCTCTGTTTTACAGAGAAAATGTATGTGTTTGTTTAAATAAAATACATATTATAAATATTTGCCAAATACTAAGATCCCACCTTGATCAAATACAAATTTGACAATGTAAATTTCAGTTCTAAATGGATGGCAAACACAAGCTATTGTCTAATATGTAATTCATCCTATAGAAGATCCATTCACTTAGAGTCTTTGATGTCTACTCTAGGCATGCCTGGGATTAGTGGGAATCATCCTGTGGCCATCAGGCTACTAGCAACCAGAGTAAAATGGCAAAGATGTCATATACGGGATGTTGGTGTAAGACTTAGCTAGTTAGAACAGATCCACACCAACTGATGACAAACACAGTATTGAAATGTCAAGCCACAAATCTTCATCAAGTGAAAAGCCTTAAGAAATATGCAATACGTTTATAGGATTTTGTCTCTTGCCTTGATTTGTGACATGGAGCTTCCATTGCTCCTGTCACTGTTGCTTTTAATTAATTTTTTAAAGATTTCCTGCAGGGTGAGTCTCTCAGCAGAGGTTCCTTTTCCTACTATCAGTAGCTTATAATCTTCATAGTCAAGTCCCCTTTCAAATTGCTTTTCCATATTATGATGTTCCTTGGCATTTGCAAAAGGTGCCATCGGTTCCCCCTTGCAGGGCTAGGGGCCAAGAGCGACCCACTCAGGGTGGCCGGCCACAAGCGCAGAAGCTATCAGGACCCATGTGGAAAGAAGAAGTGTTGTCTCAGACAGCTAGAGGTAGAAAAACAGGAGACCATGTACTGAGCCTGAAGAGCAGAGCTGCAAAGTTGCTGTTGCTCATCACATCCTAAGTGAGCCAAAGGAAAGTCTAAAAGGGAGAAAATTCCCCCAAAAAGCACGAAGGAAAAAGGATGAGAACAGGAGGGTTGGTGGTTCTCAGCCAGAAAGTGCTGATGTTTCTCTCCTGTGTGATCCTGCTGTGGAATGTTCCTGCTGAGCAGCGGTTTACAGAGCCGTGTCCATCGTTCCATCCCCCGCAATAAGGAAGGCTCTGTGCCACAGCTGCCCTTGTAAAATGGTTCCAAAGAGCCATCAACTGGTGTAACTGAACAGCATGCTGGAGGTGTTGGCTTTGTGTCCTGTGCCAGCCATCCTCTGCCAGGGCACCGCAGCCTGTCCAGCTGTCCTTCCTTGACATTCTCAGCAAACATGTCCGTGGACTCAGTCCGACTGGATCCTAGAGGGTTACTCTTTATTTCCAATATGTACAACGTGGTGCCAACAACCTGAAAAATAACTCAGGAGTTGCCCAAAGTTGTTGTCATGCAAGTAGGAGCTGGTGAACACCAGACAAAAAAAATAGGGGGCTACTGATAGCCACCAGGTCCTTGTCCCATTCTTTCTGTCCATAGAGATCTGGGTTCTGTGGCGCCGGGGCAAATGCAAGCTTCCATACAAAGTGTTACTCAAGTGCAATGCTGACTTCCTTTGGGCCAAGTTCACATGGGGAGCTAAGGGGGACATTTTGTTGGGCTGCATGTCATCAACAAAAATATATGCTGACCTTCACAGTGATGTTGGGTACATTCCTCCCTAATTCTGGGTGGAGGTGATCCCATTTGCCAATGTGACTGTCCCACATGCCTCTCAGCCATGCATGGAATTCTCTTCTTTTTGTTGTCACTAACTCTCTGAGAATGTCTCCTTATTTGTGTTTCCTCTACCGCTGGAAAGTTAGAATTCTGCACCCCACTTGCTGAATTGGTCATATATGCTCATCATCAGGGCGGGAGACAGCAGGAGGGACAGGCCCTGAGGGAACTGCTCATAGGGAGAGATATCGTCCTAAGGCCCAAGCATGCAAACACGGCACACAGTGAGACTGTCAGCCTACCCCTGGCTTCTCGATCTCTGTAACCCCAGTGCCCAGCCTGGTGTCCAGCTCATGAAACATGCTCAATAAATTTAGACTGAAGGAAGGAATGAGTCAGCTCTCTTTCCAAGGAGTCTTTTAATCTTCTCTTATCTCTTGATGCATCATTTTTTCTATTTATAAAATAGGAGGATATCACCCAGAAATTTCAAAAGGCAGAGAAAATGTTCATGATGTTTCTAAACCATCACGTGAGAAGATGATGTAACACATGTACAGAGCACATTTGGACTTCAGACCTTGACCTGTTTCCCCCAATAATCTCTTCCTTTCTCTCCTGCTGAGTGTTACCCCAATTACTGCCCAATTCGGAAAGAGTTGTACATTTCCATGTGCAATTTTCCTTTGTTGCAAACACCATGCAGAATCATATTCTTCCCCAAGGAATGAAAGCCTACAAATAAAAAACAGAGCCCAATTTTTATTTAAAGTTGTTTTAGTGGATCTAAATCAACTTGCTGAGTTAGAAGGAGGAGAAAACAAATATTTCTACCCTGCCATTTTATGGGTACCCATTTCCAGAGGGAACGTCCATTTGTATCCATTTGACAACTGAAGCCCGCTGTATTTCAAAACTGTTGTTGAGAATATCAGAAAGTAAAAATTCAGATGTAATCATTACATCAAAATCAGCTGGGTAGAGAATCTAGAATGAGTTCTCAGAGGGAAAGAAATCCAACAAATTTATTTATTACACATGAAAGCAAATATAAAGCAAATATTCCTAGGAAAAGGTATTTATTTCTATTATGCATAAAAACAGAATTTTGTTGAAGGAACAGGAATAGAGAATGAGGCATTGCAGCAAAATATCTATTCCACAAAAATCAATTCCTCATTAAAAT
Organism: Leptonychotes weddellii; assembly: GCF_054177405.1. Taxonomy (NCBI): domain Eukaryota; kingdom Metazoa; phylum Chordata; class Mammalia; order Carnivora; family Phocidae; genus Leptonychotes; species Leptonychotes weddellii. The sequence goes on along the minus strand of NW_027885266.1, from coordinate 7,112 downwards.
AATAATGGTTTCCCTTGAGTATGACTGAATGTCTGATTTAATAAGAATAAATTGATATGAGATGTGAGTTAACTGTAAATTCGATGTGGATTGTTTTGGGAAGAGCTCATGTCAGAGAAGAAAGACCCATGTGTGCTGCAACTTGAAAGACTAAAGATCACAGCTTCTTTCAGAAAGAGGCTGTGGAGGAAGGTTGGCATGCCCTCCACAGCTTAAAAAGGTGTCTGCAGACAGGACGAGAGGGGAGAAAATGAAGCAGGCTCCCCTTTAAAAATGTCTCAAATACTAACTGAAATGGTTAACACATTCTCTAAAGTCTGAGAGGCCTGGGTATGTGATGTGGAATATCCATTACTATTTGTTTAATGCTCGATTTAATAGATTAATATATTTAACACCATCAAATTTGAAAAACCAGTGTTTCTTGAGAATTTAAACATTGATGACAAATTTGATTCATTGTATGTCTAAGAACATTCTAAATGATCATACTCCATTTAGCAAGGCACATTCTCATTCACTCAAACTCCTGAAGCAACAGAAAAAATACACGCAAATGTAGTGTCTACAAAACATATTTCTTCAGTTATACTCAAAACTATTCCAACCTGTCAACACTATGGATTTACTTCATTTCTTTATTACTTCTGTTACTATTTTTATATGTTCCTAGGGTTATTGATACACTTATTTTGATATTTTCCCAGTGGCTAAGCAGTAATACTTTGATTCCTCCCTGATACTGCCGCCATCTTACCAGATCCCAGGGACAAGGAATTCCTTCTCAGGCCAGATGCCATTCAGGAAGCTGAGACTCCCAGGAACCAGACACAATTGCTTCTCCCAAAGGGATACAACTGAGGTTTGGGACAATTCAACCTGAACTTGCTTCTTTAGAGTAGGACTTGTTGATATTGTAGTGGGAATATTTAACATGAGATCTACTCTCTTAACAATTTTTTAAGTGTACAATATGGTATTGTTACCTGTAGGCACAATACTGTACAACCATGCTCTAGAACCTGTTCACCTCGTGTAACTGAAACTGTGTACCCACTGACTAGTGGGGAAGTGAGGGGCTGTCATTCAATAAGACCCTTTCCATTCTAGCCCTTCTGCATAGGTTTTAGGCTTTTTGCCAACACTCTTCTCAGTCTCCCCCTGTGGTGGGTTGAACAGTGGCCCCAAAAAGATGTGTCCCGGGGCGCCTGAGTGGCTCAGTCAGTTCAGCATACCACTCTTGATTTTGGCTCAAGTCATGATCTCAGAGTCATGATCTCAGGGTCTCCTCATGATCGGGAGATCGAGCCCAGTGTCCAGCTCTGTGCTCTAGCATGGAGTCTGTTTGAGATTCTCTCTATCTCTGTGCCTGCCCCAAAAATAAAATCTTTAAAAAAATGATGTGTGCTCAGCCTAACTTCTAGAACCTGTTAGTGTGAACTTATTTGGAAAAAAGTCTATGCAGATGTGATTAAGTTAAGGATCCTGAGATGAACAGATCATCCTGGATTACTCAGATGAGCCCTAAATGCGATGACAAGTGTTCTTGTAAGAAACAGTCCAGGAAAGCGGACAAAAGGAAGAGGAGGTAATGTGATCACAGAGACAGAGACTGGAATGATGCAGCCACAGAACTGCTGGAGCCACCAGAAGCCAACTTTGGAATCTTCCCTAGAGCCTTCAGTGGGTACATGGCCCCGCGAACCCCTGGGTTTCAGACCCCGGCCTAGGGAACAGTAGGGAACCAATGTCTGCTATTTCACTTTGAGTTGATGGCAGATTTGTTACAGCCGCTAACAAGAAACTAAAGTACTTCAAAACATATCACTTGGCCGATGTTACAGAGTCTAGAATCCAGTCTTTAGGATGTATTGCTATCTATAGTCTACAAATTATTAAAAACTTAACTATTTCTCCTCTGCATTATATTATAATGAGTAGAGCCACAGAGGGGTTTCATTTCCTGGTGGGAGAATTGAGTCTGCATAACTTGTTCACCTCCTGAGGACCTTGACGTGATTCATCATTTGGGACCATTGGGCCCTGTTTCTGTTTGCAGGCAGTCACGTTAGTTAATCCTCTTGTGTGCGGTAACAGTGCCTACTTTTTCTCAGATGTCTTGGCTTGTCTATAGTTCCGTGTGCTTATCCTTTCTTACAACTATAGATAAAAGCAAGTACACATCCATTCTTTGGAAGTACACTTAGAAGTAATAAAAGAAAAAAGAACGCAAATTTTAACATCACCTACTGATTAAAATCCATATAATAATTCAAATCATTTCATTATATTCGTCCTATTTTTGTGTTACAACTACCTTCCTGTGTTATTTTTACTAACTTTTCAGAGTATGATTAGGAATCTATTGTTTCTAGGGACAAAACTGGCTCCCATTCACCATAGCCCTACTTAGGTTCAAGGCCAATGGCAGTCCCTTCAAGTTGCTTCTTTGGTGCTCCCGGCATCGCCCTTTGTTTGGGGGCCACTGAAATTTTCCAAATTCATCCTGATTTTTCCCTGATGCAGACATAGAATTAGCTACCCTGCAAAAATTCATAGTTTCTTTTGTGGAGAATAGACCAGAAACTAAAGTCTGGGTGTTGGAGAGTGGGTAGTGGGGAAGTGCTCCTGTTATTTGGGGATCATGCTAGTAAAGACAGAAGCGTGTGTCTTGTTGAAGTCCTATATGTGCACTGATGTTTCTGCAAGTCTGTCCTCCATCTGTCCCCTGTGTTCATCCTCTGCCTGTTCTGCCCCTGGAGGCTGGCCTCTAGAGTGGTCATCCCTAGGACTCCCTTACCCTTGGCTTCCAGTTGGATCTGGTGAATGGGACAGACCAGCAGGAGGTCCGCAGGTGGGGAGGGAAGGAAATCAGAGTTGCCTTTCCTCACTCCCCCTCTGCTATAGGGCAACCGTCCCAGCAGAGCTGTACACTTAGATGATCCCTCTTCCATGAAGGAAGTGAGACCTTGTCCTCTTCTGGCCCTTCAAGCCTTGGGGTGGTAGTGCATTCCTGCTGGTGAGAGTCTCTCCTTATTCTTTGCTGATGCCCTATATGTTGCCAACAAATCTCCCCACCCCACCCTACCCCCTCTCTAGTTAAACCTTTGGAGTGGATTTTTGTTTTCCTGTTGACATGATGAATAAGACTATAGCTTAACACATTATATTCTCATATACCCTAATTTTCTTACTTTACATGTTTTCATCGACTGCTAAAATTTATTCCTACATTGACAGAAACCATGTTTTCATTCTTTGTTCCAAGGTGAGACATAACATTTCTTAGAAGAAATGCTGCTTTTGAGTTAGCCATGCAAACACACGAAGAACAAATGGGGCAAATTGGTGACACACTTAATTGACCCCAAGTAAAGCAGTTTCTCTAGGACTAGTTGGACCCCAAGGTTGGTTGGTTGGTACAACCTAAAAGGCAGTTCTCTGTAGTTTTATTATGTATAATAAAAAAGTTTTATTATATACAGTAAAACTCAGGAGATCTCCTTTCAGTCCCTGTTCTGGTTGCCCTTCAGGTGGTGCAACGGATCAGTGACCTAGAGACAGCAGAGATATCTAAACTGTGGGGACATTGAGAACTAATTTCTCTTCCTAATGAGATGGGGAGCTGGATCTTTTAAAATAAATTTTATTTTTTAGAATAGTTATAGATTGTGAAATTTGTGAATTCCCATATAGGTTACCCCAAACCCAGTTCCCCTTATTTTTAACATCTTACATTAATATGGTACATTTGTTACAATTAATGAATTCTGACACATTATTAACTGAAGTTCATAATTTATCCAAATTTCCTTAATTTTATTTAATATCCTTTCTGTGTTTCAGGACTCCCTCCAGGAGATGTTACATGTGCCATCCTGTCTCCTTGGGTTTCTCTAGACTGTGACAGCTCATCAGAATCTCCTTGTTTTGATGATTGACAGTTTTAAGAAGTACTAGCGAGGTATTTTGTAGACTGGGATTTGTCTGCTTTTGTTTGTGTGTGTGTGTGTGTGTGTGTGTGTGATCAACCTGCTGTTATGGGTTTCAGGGGGAGATGCCTCAGGGGTAAAGTATCCTTTTAATCATATTCTATCAAGGAACCATACTGTCCACATGACTTACAACAGTTGATACTGATCCTGACCATCTGACTGAGGTGTGTTGGTCAGAGGGAAAGCACCATGTGCAGCCCACACTATGGTGGGCGGGGGCGGGGGGCAGTTATGCTCCACCCCCTTGAGGGGAAAGTAGCTACACAAATTATCTGGAATTTTTCTGCATGAGAGATTTGCTCTTCTCCCCATATTACTTATTTATTCAATCAATATAAAAGCATAGATACTTATACTTTGGTATATAATCTAACACCACTTTATTTTGCTGCTCCCATTGCTCCAGCTTTGGCCATTGTGCTTTCTTTCAGTTGACTCCTCTGTCCCCTTGGCATACATCCACAATTTGGGATTTTTGTAAATTTTTTAGCACTTCCTTACTTTTTGGAACTGCAAAATGCTCCAGGCTCATCTTCCATAGTTCCTGATCCAGTCCTAGAATCAGCCATTTCTCCAAGGTGGGAGGCTGGATTTTATAAAATCGCATTTAGTATGGATAAACTTGAATTCCTCTATCTGTGTTCCAAAAATGTATTGCCCAAATACAAGGGTGTGGAAGAAAGACACTGAAGATGCAGGGAAATAGCCAAGTAATGGGATCTAAGCTGCTTCCTGAAAACTTATAACTGGACCCTTGAATTTTCTAAGACAGTTGTTTTAAAGTCTCTGCCTAGTAACTTCAATGTATATGTTTCCTCAGGGACAATTTCTGTTATTCTTTTTTTTTCCTGCTGTCTTGTCTCTTCACATGTCTCATTAGTATTTTTGTTGTTGAAAACTGAACATTTTGTATATGAAAATGGGGTAACTCTGGATATCAGACTCTCCCCAGGGTTTGTTGTTGTTTTGCTATGGGTTGCAGTGGTAACCTTTCTAAACTATTTTTTGTAAAAACTATTGTTTGTCATGTGTCTCTGAAGTCTTTCTTCATGTAGTTTAGTAATCAGTTAGTGATTGACAGTGATTTCCTTAAATACCTGGAGTAAAAAAAGACAAGGAAGAAAGGAAGAGCAGGGCAGGTAAGGAGAGGGGAGGAGATGGGTGGAGGGAGAGGGGGGGGAGAGGAGAACAGTAGAGGGGAGGAGAAGGGGAGGGGAGAGCAGAGTGGAGAGGAGAAGAGAGGACCTTGAGGACAAGATCTGCTCTCCAATGCCTGGAATCCCAAGCCCACACTGGGAATGTGGGCTGCCATCTTAAAGGCCAGTGCCAAGCTGTGGAGGGGTTATCAAGCAACAAGAAGTTAAAATGCCCCCAAACCCTCTTGTCCTTTGGTTGCCTTTTTCTTGATTAAAGAAACCATGTGTGAGCCTTGGATTTCCTTACTTTACCATTTCCATTGATGTCAGTCCTTCATTTGAGGCCTGAATTTTGCAGGCAGTCATTCAAGAGAGCAAAGTTTTTACTTTATCTTTGATCTTGAAGCAAATCATGTGAATAGAAATAAAGAATCTTCTGTCAAAATTAATGAGGATGTGGCCAAATCCGAAAATATTACTTAAAAATATTCTATCTTCTGGTTTGAATAGCATCGACTCAATGTGTTAAGGATAAGTTTGTGTTAGTCATCAAGACCTGAGCACCAGAATGTTCTGTGATGCCTAGTGTCCATCAATAACTGCCATTTATTAAGTACTTCATATGTGCCCAGATCCTCAATAAATGTTTTATGTTGTTTATTCCACTATTCCTTTTAAGATGGTCACTGATTATGTTACAATGAATAAACTTAGACTTAGTTAGGTCAAAATCTTACATACAGTCACACAGTGAGGACATAATAAAGTCAAGATTCAACTCAGACATTCTGACTCCACAACCATTCACGGGAATTAAGAAGTCTGTAAGAATTAAACACTCCTTTCTCATATACAAGGCTTGATGAAGACAGACCTGTGAAGGACAGGGCCTGCATCTAATGGATGGTACAGGAAGTGTGAGAAAGAGCTGTGATCAGAGGCTGGAGATCGGGCACTCAGCTGTCTCCCTTCCTTCCCTTCTGCTAACACCTTGAGATCCAGCCCAACTTCACCAGCTTTCCAAAACCACAGTCAAACCGTTCCACCCCACTCCTCTCACCATCTAAATCTCCATCCCAGCATGAGAGAGATGGGACCACAGAGAAAAAGATCAGAGGAATCAGGACATTATCCCCCTATCTCCAATATATAAGGTAGACCAGAAAAGACAGTTTTCTTACCCATCCACCCATTAAGAGTTTTTGACAGTTCCTTAAATAAGTTGAAAATTAATATTTATATTTTTTGTATTTTGTATGTGTAATTCCACTTCTGGAGAGCTATCCTAAGTGACAGGTATAAACTAAGATTTATGTATAGGGGTGCTCATCAGAACAATACTCATATTAGCAAATAATTGCATACACCTTAAATATGCAACACCCCAGGGAATGCTAAATAAAGTGTGTGTGCATGTGTGTGTGTGTGTGTGTGTGTAATATGTAGGCTCCATGAGGGCAGGGATTGTTTCATTTCCTGTTGTTCCCCAATGTTGACCACAACTCCTGCCACAGAGAAGTAGTTCCTTAAATATTTGTTGAATAGATGAGTGAAAATAATGGAATTCTCTGCCATCCATAAAAACAAATTTTTTTAAAAGATATGGATAATTGCTCTGAATATAATTTTAAACAAATAAGCAGCAAAATACAAAATTATTAAGTGTAATTGCAATTCTAATTAAAAAAAATCAGTTGGATAGAAAAGAAGGCTAGCAGAAAATTAAATACTAACACTGGCTATTTCTAATTGACAAAATTATGAATGATCTTTATTTTCTTCTTTACTGTTTAGAATTTGCAGATTTTAAAAACAAAAAAATTATTTTTAAAAAGGAAAAAAAACATCTCAAAACACTGGCTTTTGATGACCTGCCATCAACATCTACATTTTATTTCCAGATGAGGTGATTCTAGAGCATATTAAGAGATCACTTAGCAAGCAAACTCTTAATTACTGTTGACTTTTTTTTCTTTTTTTT
>NW_027885265.1:0-244 GCF_054177405.1 Leptonychotes weddellii | reverse complement strand
TCTCTCTCGCTCACTCGCTAATAAATAAATGGATAAAATCTTTAAAAAAAAAAAAAAAAGACAGACATTACCAAGAATGCAGCAGGGATGAAGAAATGAAAAATATGAAAGAAAAGAGACTTAGTAAGTAGAATGAGAAGGTCAGACACATCTCTTAGGCATTCAAAAGGAAGAGAATAGAGAAAATGCAAGAGGTACATTTGAAGAGAAAGAACTTTCTCGGATTGATGAAGCATATTAATCT
>NW_027885264.1:0-244 GCF_054177405.1 Leptonychotes weddellii | reverse complement strand
TTAGACTTGGTGTGAGGAGCAGAGAAAACAACAAACTCTTTACAGTGATGTTTTGTGAATTAAATAATCTACTTGGCAGCATCTAATTCTTAACTTGATTAGTGCTTAATAACCACTTATCCCCTCAGAAGAGGAAGGATTAAAATGACAGTGGTACGAAGAAAATAGTTCAATCATTCATTCTTCACGCATTTACCAGCGTCGTCTACATAGCACATCTCATACCAGACATCGAAGGTCATGG
>NW_027885263.1:0-244 GCF_054177405.1 Leptonychotes weddellii | reverse complement strand
GGGGGATGGCTGTCCTACCCTTTGTCACCTTTCTGCGCCCCTTCCCCTCATAGGGGGCGGGGCGGGAAGCTGCCCCAGGCGTTTCCTGGCCCGGGGAGGAGGCAACACCTGGAGCTGTCCGGGAGAGCTGATTGGATTAAGGTTCTGACGTTGAAATGCTTGATTGGGGCTGAGGTTATGTGGGGGATTCTGATAACAATGTACATATTTTGCTGGTTCTGCGCAATGAATCTCACCCCACATC
>NW_027885262.1:0-244 GCF_054177405.1 Leptonychotes weddellii | reverse complement strand
TGGTAGAACCCTCCCCATCACCCATCTCTGGAACTGAAATGTTCCCAAACTGAAACTCTGTCCCCATTTAAACACTAACCCTCATTTCTTCCTCTAGAAATATAAAATATATTTTATTTATATTATTTAATTGTATTATATAAATATAATATTTAATTATATAAATGTATATTCTATTTAATTATATAACATATATAAATATATATTATATATATTGCATAGTGTTCTGATTTACTATTCATTA
>NW_027885261.1:0-244 GCF_054177405.1 Leptonychotes weddellii | reverse complement strand
GCACAGGGAACCCGAGAGCAAGGCCCGTCGGCACAGCTCCGCGTTTCGCTTCTCTGGTCGTTCGGTGGACATTTTTAGGGCTTCTTACCTGTTTCTGTTTGGGGGAATTGGGGTCAGGTGCAAAAAAAAAATAATGAATGAAAGGCAGGAGCAAACCAATGGTCACCCAGTGACAGACACCACAGCAGGGCCCCTGGTGCTCTGGGGCTGCTGGTCCTCGAGAGGAGCCTGGTGGGGAGGGGGT
>NW_027885260.1:0-244 GCF_054177405.1 Leptonychotes weddellii | reverse complement strand
TGTAGCTTGGTTCTGGGAATGGAGGTGGGGGAAGGGGCTGGAACTGTGTGAGGTCTGTGAAATGTTTGCAATGAAAGGAGACTTTTAAAAAGTTTTATTTATTTATTTATTTTTATTTTTTTAGTGAGAGAATGTGCACATACACGAGTGGCGGGGAGAGGCAGAGAGAGAGAGGGAAAGAGAATCTTTTTTTTTTTTTTTATTCTTATGTTAATCCCCATACATTACATCATTAGTTCTAGAT
>NW_027885259.1:0-244 GCF_054177405.1 Leptonychotes weddellii | reverse complement strand
AGCCTGGTGATGGGTATTAAAGAGGGCACGTATTGAATGGAGGATTGGGTGTTATATGCAAACAATGAATCATGGAACACTACATTAAAAACTAATGATGTAATGTATGGTGATTAACATAATAAAATTTAAAAAAATGTTTTGGGGAATTCAGATGTAAGCTATAAGTTTTCATACAGTAGTTTGTCAGTAAGTTTTTAGTGAGTGAAATAAACATTTTAATCCGAATGGTTCTGCCTTAGTT
>NW_027885258.1:0-244 GCF_054177405.1 Leptonychotes weddellii | reverse complement strand
GACTGGCTGTCCCTGGGTTGGTGGTGGTGGTGGGAGGTCCCCTCCCCTTCCCAATTTATTGCCTTTCTCTCCCTCACTGTCTTCCTCTTCCCAGCTGTCACTCCTACTTTTCATTCTTAACATTGGACCTTTTTCTCCCCACTGCCCTATCAAACTTCTGAGGTTTTACTGAAATAGTGATTTGAGGTACCTCACATGCCTTTTCCAAGACATTAGGCAGATGAACGAGAGCTAAAAGGCTATT
>NW_027885257.1:0-244 GCF_054177405.1 Leptonychotes weddellii | reverse complement strand
AGAAGACACTCATCACTCTAGAGATTCCAACAGATTTAGAAACTGTGCCAGGAACCAGGGAAAGACCAAATATATATTTATCACAACATTTTCCTGGCTTGTATTGTTTTTATTTCACTAAATTTTGTCTTTCTTTAGATGGTAATGAGTCTTCTCTTTCTGGTTGTTTTCATAATCTGACTTTTGCAACTGGTGTTCTGTAGTTTCAGTCTGATGAGTCTAGATATGGATTTTCTGCTTGGTT
>NW_027885256.1:0-244 GCF_054177405.1 Leptonychotes weddellii | reverse complement strand
ATTTGGATGGACTCCTGTCTCACATTGAGGTCTTTCAACCATTTGGAGTCTATTTTTGTGTGTGGTGTAAGGAAATGGTCCAGTTTCATTCTTCTGCATGTGGCTATCCAATTTTCCCAAAAACATTTGTTGAAGAGACTGTCTTTCTTCCAGTGGACATACTTTCCTGCTTTGTCGAAAATTAGTTGACCAGAGTTGAGGGTCCATTTCTGGGCTCTCTATTCTGTTCCATTGATCTGTGTGT
>NW_027885255.1:0-1644 GCF_054177405.1 Leptonychotes weddellii | reverse complement strand
GTTTGGTTCAACATCCACAAATCAATGTGATACAGTGCATTAATAAAAGAAAGAACAAGAACCCTATGATCCTCTCAATAGATGCAGAAAAAGCATTTGACAAAGTACAGCATCCTTTCTTGATCAAAACTCTTCAGAGTATAGGGATAGAGGGTACATAACTCAATATTATAAAATCCATCTATGAAAACCCACAGCGGATATCATACTCAATGGGGAAAAACTGAGAGCTTTCCCCTTAAGGTCAGGAACATGACAGGGATGACCACTATCACCACTGCTATTCAACATAGTATTAGAAGTCCTAGCCATATCAATCAGACAACAAAAAGAAATCAAAGGCATCCAAATCAGCAAAGAAGAAGTCAAACTCTCACTCTTTGCAGATGATATGATACTTTATGTGGAAAACCCAAAAGACTCCACCCCCAAATTACTAGAACTCATACAGGAATTCAGTAAAGTGGCAGGATATAAAATCAATACACAGAAATCATTGGCATTCCTATACACCAACAACCAGACAGAAGAAAGAGAAATTAAGGAGTCAATCCCATTTACAATTACTCTCAAAACCATAAGATACCTAGGAATAAATCTAACCAAAGGGGCAAAGAATCTGTACTCAGAAATCTATAAAATACTCATGAAAGAAATTGAGGAAGACACAAAGAAATGGAAAAACGTTCCCTGTTCATGGATTGGAAGAACAAATATTGTGAAGATGTCAATGCTACCTAGAGCAATCTACACATTCAATGCAATCCCCATTAAAATACCATCCACTTTTTTCAAAGAAATGGAACAAATAATCCTAGAATTTGTATGGAACCAGAAAAGACCCCGAATAGCCAGAGGAATGTTGAAAAAGAAAAGCAAACCTGGCGGCATCACAATTCCGGATTTCAAGCTCTGTTACAAAGCTGTCATCATCAAGACAGTATGGTACTGGCACACAAACAGACACATAGGTCAGTGGAACAGAATAGAGAGCCCAGAAATGGACCCTCAACTCTATCTTCTAATCTTCGACAAAGCAGGAAAGAATGTCCAATGGAACAAAGACAGTCTCTTCAACAAATGGTGATGGGAAACTTGGACAGCCACATGCAGAAGAATGAAACTGGACCATTTCCTTACATCACGCACAAAAATAGACTCAAAATAGTTGAAAGACCCTCAGTGTGAGACAGAAGTCCATCAAAATCCTAAAGGAGAACACAGGCAGCAACCTCTTTGACCTCAGCCATAGCAACGTCTTCCTAGAAACATCACCAAAGGCAAGGGAAGCAAGGGCAAAAATGAACTATTGAGACTTTATCAAGATAAAATCTTTTGCACAGCAAAGGAAACAATCAACAAAACCAAAAGACAACCGACTGAATGGGAGAAGATATTTGCAAATGACATATCAGGTAAAGGGCTAGTATCCAAAATCTATGAAGAACTTATTAAACTCAACACCCAAAGAACAAATGATCCGATCAAGAAATGGGCAGAAGACATGAACAGGCATTTCTCCAAAGAAGACATCCAAATGGCCAACAGACACATGAAAAGTGCTCAACATTGCTCAGCATCAGGGAAATCCAAATCAAAACCTCAATGAGATACCATCTCACACCAATCAGAATGGCTAAAATT
>NW_027885254.1:0-244 GCF_054177405.1 Leptonychotes weddellii | reverse complement strand
TGGCTATCCTTGGTAGAGATTGGGATTCTTAATTAAAAGTACCAGGAACCATAATATCTTCAGGACAGCATTGTTTCAGATAGAAGCTTGTTCGTATGGGTGGTTCAAGTGGATAAGGCAAGGTTGGACCTCTACCTAAGCAGGGAATTTGCTTTTTAACCCCACAGGGAAGACTAAGCGGAAGTCTGTATTTTGGCCAGTAAATCCAGGTTTTCTTGTCTGCTCACTTCAGCCCTCTCCAGGT
>NW_027885253.1:0-244 GCF_054177405.1 Leptonychotes weddellii | reverse complement strand
CACGGTGTGGAGAAGGGGCTGGAGATGGCAGAGCCAGGACTCTGCGGCTAGGTCTGCTGACCCCTGATGCTCTTATGCCAAGTCCACGCCCACATGGCCTCTCCTGGGCTGGGCTGCCACCAAAATTCTACTTCCTCCTTTTCAAGGAAGTCTTCTTGGACTTGCCGAAGGGGGGTCAGCCGCTCTCTGGAGCACAAACTGAGGGGGGCATCAGGGCACCTGTCTCCACGGGCCCAGTCCCTCT
>NW_027885252.1:0-244 GCF_054177405.1 Leptonychotes weddellii | reverse complement strand
CTGAGAATGAACCACAGCCAGGAGGTAACTAGTGTCTGAACTGGTATGGAATATTGTAAATTTTAAGACTACTGGGCTTAGGTTGTAGCAAAAGCAGAATTAGGTGTTTACTCTCCAGGTATCCAGTTTTGAAAGTAGACATTCACTACTTCGTTCAATAGGTTTCATCTTTATTCCAAACCCTTAAATTTATGGAATTATAATAGTTTTTCTCTTTGACCTTCCCTTACCTTTTTTTAATTAT
>NW_027885251.1:0-244 GCF_054177405.1 Leptonychotes weddellii | reverse complement strand
TTGGAGGGGGGCAAAACCACATTCTGTGGCCATTTCCAAGGTTTCTTTTTTTTTTTTTTAAGATTTTATTTATTTATTTGACAGAGAGAGACACAGTGAGAGAGGGAACACAAGCAGGGGAATGGGAGAGGGAGAAGTAGGCTTCCCGCTGAGCAGGGAGCCCGATGTGGGGTTCGATCCCAGGATCCTGGGATCATGACCTGAGCCGAAGGACCCTGGGATCATGACCTGAGCTGAAGGCAGA
>NW_027885250.1:0-244 GCF_054177405.1 Leptonychotes weddellii | reverse complement strand
TCCACAACAGAGAAAAAACAGGAAACAAAAGAAAAGTGCTTTCTGTGTGTGTAGGTAATGTTGAAAGTGGTCCCATTCTGGCTAACGACAGGGAAATTCTGGCAGAATATTTGGCAGCTTTATGTCAATAGCTTTATCCGGGCTTAGCAACAAACTTCCTAAGGCATGAGGGGGAGTAGTAAGGAAAGGGAATGAGGGGGTGACAGAAATAGCACCTCGTTCTAGGAGGCAGCATGTTGTAAGG
>NW_027885249.1:0-244 GCF_054177405.1 Leptonychotes weddellii | reverse complement strand
GCCTTTATATAATATGTCCTTTATAAACAAACTTATACATACTACCCTCAAAAATATCTCAGTATTTATCTATTTCAGAGTACTGATATAACTGACTAGATCATTTAAACTAATCTTATGAAATAAAAGGCATCCATACATTTCAATTTTAGGGTGGAAAAAATATAGCCTGCAAGTCATTTTACAAAATAGAAACATGTGAAATCTTTATCCAGTCATAATAAAATTGCTCCTATTTACTGTT
>NW_027885248.1:0-244 GCF_054177405.1 Leptonychotes weddellii | reverse complement strand
TGATGTAATGTATGGGGATTAACATAAGAATAAAAAAAAAAATTGAAAAAAAAAAAAAACTTAATAAAACAAAACATATGCTTAATTAAAACAACAAAAGGCAGAAAAACAGAGACAAAATTAGGAATAAAGAGCAAGGGCTGCAAATAGGAAACAGGAACAAATATGGTAGATCTTAATCCAACTATATCAATAATCACTTTAAACTTCAGTTGTGTAAACATACTAATTAAAAGACAGAGAT
>NW_027885247.1:0-244 GCF_054177405.1 Leptonychotes weddellii | reverse complement strand
TCTCTCAAATAAAAAAAAAAAAGTATCTTTAAATTTCCACAGAGTTAGGAATTTTTTAAGCTACCTTTTCTGTTATTTGATTTCAATATTATATGATCAGAGAACCTGACCCTGGGTTATAACTTTCTGAAAATTAAGATATTCCTTATACCCTAATACATGCTCAGTTTTTATAAGTCTTCCATGAAGACTTCCATTTGTAAATATATCATCCTTCTTTAAGAATTCTTCTGTCTTCTGCATT
>NW_027885246.1:0-244 GCF_054177405.1 Leptonychotes weddellii | reverse complement strand
TGTTTGCCACTTTTTCGTTCTTATGAGGAATATGATTTTGATTGATTTCACATTAAAATCAAAATAACTTTTGAATATTTCAGTAGCATGTGGGTATTCTCCAGTTTTGTCTCCACTTATTAGTTCAACATACACCTTCTCCCAAAAAGAAGAGAGAAAAAAATGCTAGTAAAAACAATGATTTCTTTTTTTTTTTTTTAAAGATTTATTTATTTGGCAGAGAGAGAGCACAGGGAGAGGGAGA
>NW_027885245.1:0-244 GCF_054177405.1 Leptonychotes weddellii | reverse complement strand
TACAGGCTATTTTTGCTGACTCAGAGCAGATCTGAGCACTCCAGTCAGTAAAGAATGGAAAATGAGATCCTTATTCAAACAACACAAAATCAGACAGCAAACACATCTTTGACTTGATCAAAGATGATTACTGCCTTGTCAGCTCCAAGAACTTGAACCAGAATTTCGGAATGTTGTGGACACTTGACTTGAGCAGATCCCTCCTTGGAAGGCAACAAGGTCAAGGAGCCTGGTGCAGTCCCCT
>NW_027885244.1:0-1644 GCF_054177405.1 Leptonychotes weddellii | reverse complement strand
CTAGCTGGGCTTGAAAAAAGCATGGAAGTTATTAGAGAAACCCTTTCTGGAGAAATAAAAGAACTAAAATCTAACCAAGTCAAAATCAAAAAGGCTATTAATGAGGTGCAATAAAAAATGGGGGCACTAACTGCTAGGATAAATGAGGCAGAAGAGAGAATTAGTGATATAGAAGACCAAATGATGGAGAATAAAGAAGCTGAGAAAAAGAGAGATAAAAAACTACTGGATCATGAGGGCAGAATTTGAGAGATAAGTGATACCATAAGACGAAACAATATTGGATATTGTTAGATATTATTAGAATAATTGGGATCCCAGAAGAAAAAGAAAGAGGGGCAGAAGGTATATTGGAGCAAATTATAGCAGAGAACTTCCCTAATTTGGGGAAGGAAATAGGCATCAAAATCCAGGAGGTACAGAGAACCCCCCTCAAAATCAATAAAAATAGGTCAACACCCCGATGTCTAATAGTAAAACTTATGAGTCTCAGAGATAAAGAGAAAATGCTGAAAGCAGCTCAGGACAAGAGGTCTGTAACCTACAATGGTAGAAACATTAGATTGGCAACAGACCTATCCACAGAGACCTGGCAGGCCAGAAAGGACTGGCATGATATATTCAGAGCACTACACGAGAAAAATATGCAGCCAAGAATACTATATCCAGCTAGGTTGTCATTGAAAATAGAAGGAGAGATAAAAACCTTCCAGGACAAACAAAAAATAAAAGAATTTGCAAACACGAAACCAGCCCTACAAGAAATATTGAAAGGGGTCCTCTAAGCAAAGAGAGAGCCTAAAAGTAACATAGACCAAAAAGGAACAGAGACAATATACAGTAACAGTCACCTTATAGGCAATACAATGACACTAAATTCATATCTTTAAATAGTTACTCTGAATGTAAATGGGCTAAATGCCCCAATCAAAAGACAAGCTATCAGATTGGATAAAAAAACAAGACCCATCAATATGCTGTCTACAAGGGACTCATTTTAGACCCAAAGACACCCCCAGATTGAAAGTGAGGGGGTGGAAAACCATTTACCATGCTAATGAACATCAAAAGAAAGCTGGGGTGGCAATCCTTATATCAGACAAATTAGATTTTAAACCAAAGACTATAATAAGAGATGAGGAAGGACACTATATCCTACTTAAAGTGTCGATCCAACAAGAAGATCTAACAATTGTAAATATTTATGTCCCTAACATGGGAGGAGCCAATTATATAAGGCAATTAATAACAAAATCAAAGAAACACATCGACAACAATACAGTAATAGTAGGGGACTTTAACACCCCTGTCGCTGAAATGGACAGATCATCTAAGCAAAAGATCAACAAAGAAATAAAGACTTTAAATGACACACTGGACCAAATGGACTTCACAGATATATTCAGAACATTCCATCCCAAAGCAACAGAATACACATTCTTCTCTAGTGCCCATGGAACATTCTCCAGAATAGATCACATCCTAGGTCACAAATCAGGTCTCAACCAGTACCAAAGATTGGGATCATTCCCTGCATATTTTCAGACCACAATGCTTTGAAACAAGAAGAAAGTCAGAAAGAACTCAAATACATGGAGGCTAAAGAGCATCCTACTAAAGAATGAATGGGTCAACCAGGAAATT
>NW_027885243.1:0-244 GCF_054177405.1 Leptonychotes weddellii | reverse complement strand
CCTGCAACCCAACAAAACTCAGATTATTGACATTATTATTATTAGTAGTAGTAGTAGTGTTTTAATTTCCTGACCTCCTTCAAAACCTTGCCTAGCAAACTGTGACTTTCTTCTCTAAAGAGTTTCTCAAAATTGAATTTTGGTTATGTCAGCTCTCAAGAGTACCAGGAGTGTGTATCTTTAAGTATATATTTAATCATAAATATAATAATTTACAACCACTTTCAAATGCTTACTCTGGACT
>NW_027885242.1:0-244 GCF_054177405.1 Leptonychotes weddellii | reverse complement strand
CCTTTTAGTATGCCTTGTAATTTTTTTCTTTTTTCTTTTCCTTTTTTTTTTTTTTTGAGCATGTTTCTTTTTTTTTAAATTTTATTATGTTATGTTAGTCACCATTGGTTTTTGATGTGGTGATCCACGATCCATTGTTTTCATATAACACCCAGTGCTCCATGCAGTATGTGCCCTCCTTAATACCCATCACCAGGCTTGGGGGGGGGGGGGGGGGGGGGGGGGGGGGGGGGGGGGGGGGGGG
>NW_027885241.1:0-244 GCF_054177405.1 Leptonychotes weddellii | reverse complement strand
TTTGGATTTTTAAAAATTTGAACCCATCTTTAAATGAGGGTTCAGAAAGGGCAATTTCTAATGGTGGACAGGTTATGAACTGAATTGTGTCCCAGCAAAGTTCATGTGTTGAAGCCCTAACCCCCAGTGTGACTGTACTTGGAGATAGGGCCTTTCAGGAGGTAATTAAGATTAAATGAGATCATAACAGTGGGGTATACACACAGAGAGAAGTATACACCCACACATTTGAGGACACAGCCAG
>NW_027885240.1:0-244 GCF_054177405.1 Leptonychotes weddellii | reverse complement strand
CCCAAAGTTTTGGAGGACATTGGACATTTCTCTGTACAAGCAGATTGGGTTATTTGATCAAGTGATGGGCATTTTTGAAATAGGAAATCCACCTTCTATCTATAGGAATCCCCATATCTGGTGGGCAAAAATAAACATTATGTGTCTGATACTTTTATTTTGGTGCTGAGTATTTGAAATAATCTTTCATAGCCATTTGCTTGAAATGCTTTGTCTCATCATAGATAGTCAGCAACCATTTTTT
>NW_027885239.1:0-244 GCF_054177405.1 Leptonychotes weddellii | reverse complement strand
GGAGAAGCAGACTCCCTGCCGAGCAGGGAGCCCGATGCGGGACTCGATCCAGGGACTCCAGGATCATGACCTGAGCCGAAGGCAGTCGCTTAACCAACTGAGCCACCCAGGCGCCCGAGACAAACAATTTTCAAAGTGCACTGATATTCCCTGTCTCACTTGATGCACCAAAGATGCTCTGGGCTGGGCAAGGGGGTACGTACCCACATTTTACAGATGAGGACACGGACTTCACTCCAATAGT
>NW_027885238.1:0-244 GCF_054177405.1 Leptonychotes weddellii | reverse complement strand
TGATTCATGTTAGTTCATGGTTCTTTTTGGTAATTATGGGGAACATTATCCAGTGATAAGGACAGAAATCGGCCATTTTCAAAACCTGATTTTCTCATTTGAGATTATTAAATGAAACTAACAACTACCTTGCATTCAGCATCCAGTTTAACAGATTAAATTGGAGAAGGAAATGGGTATGATTTAGAGTCTGAATTCACATACCTGAAGCAGAAGAGCACAGACCAAGGAATGAGCTGAGTAT
>NW_027885237.1:0-244 GCF_054177405.1 Leptonychotes weddellii | reverse complement strand
GAGGTCCAGGGCATCAGAATCTGTGAGGTGGGGCCCAGCAATCCGAGCTTTAAAAACCGCTTCAGGTGATTTGGGTGCACGCTGAAGTTTGGGACTGCTTTGAAGTATTGTGTGTCCCTTAGTTCGGGTGCTGGAGGTGACTCTTCAAATGCGAGCTGAGCTAAACCGAGCTGTTTACCTTCAGGATCGTTACCAAAGCCAAAACAGGGCTTAGTCCTTACCCACTCAGACTTCGATGCCAGAG
>NW_027885236.1:0-244 GCF_054177405.1 Leptonychotes weddellii | reverse complement strand
CCTATCAATATTGTTTCCCAAACATCTCAACGGGAAGGTTATTCCAAGTTTCATTTTCCCCTCTGAGACCTCTTTCATTCCTGCTCTGGTTGGTTTCTCTTTAGGCACGTCCTAGGATTTGACCACTCTCTTGGTTTCATTCCCTTTTCCACAGAGGTCGTGTCATTTTTTCCTGATTTACTTTTTTTTTTTTTTTTTTGCTGTAGTACATCCTGTAGTAGCTTCTTTAAAAAGTGTATTTTTG
>NW_027885235.1:0-244 GCF_054177405.1 Leptonychotes weddellii | reverse complement strand
AGATAAAAGGAAACAGAAACCCTCGAGGAGTCTGCACAAAGATTGCTTCACAAGTGCTTTCAAGTTCCTCTACTCAGTCAAGAAATTGAACTTGAAAATGATAGAGGAGGAATCACAATTATCTTTTAGGCCAAAGGAAAAATAGGGATTGTCAACTAGCAATGGGACCAAAAAAAAAAAAAAAAAAAATTTTTTTTTTAAAGTCAATGAGCTATATCCAAAGATTGGTCTACTGCAAGTTTCT
>NW_027885234.1:0-244 GCF_054177405.1 Leptonychotes weddellii | reverse complement strand
TTTTCCCAGGCTCTCTTGCCAATGTCAGACCATTTGACTAAGTTTAGGCTGATGAGGTATGAAAGAATCTGAGGAATGCCATTTCCAGGTCATCTCTTTATGGATGCTTACTTTGTACTCTTCCTTTTCTGTTGCCTAGAAAATGGTGACAACTGGAGAAATTTTGGAAACTGTAGGTTGAAGACAAGAGCCATCCCCAACCCTGGAATGCTCACCTTCGGAGTGTTCATTTATTTAAGCACCT
>NW_027885233.1:0-1644 GCF_054177405.1 Leptonychotes weddellii | reverse complement strand
GAACAAAATATTGAGATGGCAGCCATGAGTCTCTGATGGCCTCACTGAGCCACTGAATTAACCAACTCTGGAGCTGCTCTGCCTGGCAAGTCTTTTAAACGTGGGTTAAAAGGGCCTTGCTGTTTAAGTGGACTTCAGGCCCCAGGATTTCCCTGGTTCCTCAAGTTTCCAGGGTTCAGTTGTTTGCTACTTCCTTTTATTCCATGGGGTTCCCAGTTCCGTTTCAGTTTTCCTTTCAGCTTTCAAGCTTGCTGTCTTGAGTTCTGTCTCTTAAAACTAGAACCCTGACTGAGGTACTGTTTATAAGGAAAGGAAGACAAAACAAAGAGACAAATGTGTGCCAAGAGAGGAAAGGACAGCGGCAAACATGTCACTTAGATTAAAAACAAACAACCATTTATGTATATGGAGGTACATTAATTGCTGAAATTGAACTAATGAAAGAGACATAATTAGCTTCGGAAAGCGGAAGAAAGCAAGTTGATCTGCTAATGAGGTCTGAATAGGCCTCTCATTAGCCACATGGCTGGGGACTGGCATGAGGTGGTGGATGTCAGGAAAAACAAGAGGGAATGAACAGCCTGGCAGGCAGATGGGGACCCTTGTGCCCTGGTCCTGCATCCTCCAAGCGAGCTTCATCCCCATGGGAATAGGGAAGCTGCCTAAAGAAAAGATCGCCCGGCGACAGAGGGTGGGCAGCACCGAGGACAGAGGTTTCCCCATGGCCCCTTCTCTTGCTCCGGTGCCCTGGGGCCCTCAGCACACTGCTTCTCAGGGTGATGTGCTTGGGTGCACCAGCCTCAGGACCAACTGAGGCATTTCCAGTCCCCATCCATACTTACTGAATTGGATCTCTGCGTGTGAACTCCCCCATTTTGTCATGCAAGACGCCACCAAAATGTCATTAGGAAACTGATTCAAACCCCACATTAACTGGCAGTTTCACAGAAGCCCATGACAAAAGGGCGATGTTGGAGCCAGAAAAGAAAATCTCTGATTTTGAAATCTCAGGCTCTGTGGCTTAGAAATGGAGAAAAAACAGATATGAGGCATATAGTTACACCTCATGGATAAAAACTGTCCAAGAATGACAGCCAAGTACTTTTCTTTTCACTCAGACCAAGTTAGGTATACTTTCTTCAATTCTTCCAAGCCGCTTTCTATTACATTCTGTTAGAATGACTTGACATTGATTTTTCTATCTCCAGAGCCCAGCACAATGCCTGAGATACAGTGGAGTTCAATGAGCTCAACAAACATCAACAAACACTTCTAACACTCTCATGCTCAGCACTCTGCTAGATACTGTACACATATTAAATCATTTAATCCTTACAAGCATCTTGTTTACAGATAAAGAAAATAAAGCTCAGAGAGGTTAAGGGCCTTCCTCAAGGTCACACAGCTGGTAGAGAGTCGGGGAGCTGGCTCCAGAGTACACTCTCCTCACACTGCTCACCACTGTGCTCCTTCATATAACCCTTAGCTTCCCAGAAAAGGCCCTTGAGAAAACAAAATCTTGTTTCCAGGTTTTAATACAGCCCACTACTTTCACATTTTTATCAATGCTTTTTATGATTAAAATCCATATTCCTCAAAACATGTTTTAAAAGAGGCAAGGCGTGAAAGGCAGTAGGGCATCGT
>NW_027885232.1:0-244 GCF_054177405.1 Leptonychotes weddellii | reverse complement strand
CACAGGAGGATGCTGTATGCTGGAGGCATAAGCCTTGGAGAGTGTAGCTCTCTGGCCTGGAGACAAAGGAGCATGGGATTGAGGTGATGACATTTGAGTTTGTAACCCCTGGATTTTGTGATGTAATGAGCCCTTTCAGTTCTGGCATTTTAAATATCTAGAAAAAAAGGGTGAATCCATGCCAGATGTACTTCCTTCCCAGCCCTCTTGTCATCTCTGTGGCTGTAATTCCTAGGAAGTGACT
>NW_027885231.1:0-244 GCF_054177405.1 Leptonychotes weddellii | reverse complement strand
GCATCTGCCTTCGGCTCAGGTCATGATCCCAGAGTCCTGGGATCGAGCCCCACATCGGGCTCCCTGCTCAGGGCCACTATCCCCCTGCTCTCTCTCTCTTTCACTCTTTCTCTCTCTCTCAAATAAATAAATAAATAAAGTCTCAAAAAAAGAAATAAAATGTCCGACACGGTGCTTGGCACATAGTAGGTACTCAACAGACAGTTTTTCTTCCATAAGGGAAAGTATAAAGTCCTGCAGGTCT
>NW_027885230.1:0-244 GCF_054177405.1 Leptonychotes weddellii | reverse complement strand
TTCAAGGCTGGGGCCTAAGCAAGCCCCCTTTTTCCAGGGGTCATCTTTCCCCTTCCCTGCCCATGGGCTGAACCTGATTCCTGATCTGGGGAGTTCGAGGGTGACCCCTCCTAGGAATACCAGTGGTTTACTGATGGACCTTGTCAGCCAGAGGCCCAGTAGCCTTCAAGGGAGGACCCTATAGGGGGTGGAGACAGCTCTGTTGGGGACCAGTGACAGCCCACTCAAAGTAAAGTGGGGCAGG
>NW_027885229.1:0-244 GCF_054177405.1 Leptonychotes weddellii | reverse complement strand
CTCCAGTTTCTCTCCTGCTCTTGAGGACATAGCTGCCTGTGGAGGAGAATGTGAACAAGGCAGCTGACTATTTCCAGGCTTGGGAAATGGAAATTAATTAACCCTGTATCTAACTTTTTTACATTTGCCTGTCTTTTCTTTCTTTCTTTCTTTCTTTCTTTCTTTCTTTCTTTCTTTCTTTCTTTCTTTCTTTCTTTCTCTCTTCTTTTTCTTTCTTTCTCTCTTTCTTTCTTTCTTTCTTTCT
>NW_027885228.1:0-244 GCF_054177405.1 Leptonychotes weddellii | reverse complement strand
ACCTTAGTCAGGGGGTGTCCATGGTGAAAGCCCCCAGCAGGGGAGTTTAGCCACCCCCTCCTTGTCATGAAGGACCCTTCAGCTAGACCTCAACGCCTGAGAAGTGACTTGAGGACAAGACCGAGAGCAGCCACATGTCCATCAGGACGGACAGGTCCGAGAACGCGCGTGCGTGTGCGGGGGCGCGCGCACGGACACGCGGAGAGATCTAGGGAATGGAGAAAAGCACAAGGCGTATTACGTT
>NW_027885227.1:0-244 GCF_054177405.1 Leptonychotes weddellii | reverse complement strand
TTCTTATGCCCTTTAGTGCCCCTGCCTGAATGTGTTGTGCTCTTCCATTTTTGCCTTTGAACATGCTATTAATTATGTCTGGAATACCTTCTTTGTCTCTAGTTAGTAAATCCAATTCAACTCCAGCCTGTCTCTTCTGAGAAGCACCTCCTTTTTTCCCACTAAGAGTCAACAACCCCTTCTCAGTGCCCCCCCCCCCCAAATCAAGTGCTAGGGTTATTATTATACTCCGATTGGTTGCTTT
>NW_027885226.1:0-244 GCF_054177405.1 Leptonychotes weddellii | reverse complement strand
TGGGCAATTCTATCACCTTCCTTAAAGGTCCAAGGAACCCGAGTCTGTGCTACCACCATTATTTCTCCCTCATAATCAGAATCTATCGCCCCAGTCATCACCTGGATACCTTTAAAATTTAGGCTAGATCTGCCTAACATAAGACCCACGGTTCCTCTTGGTAAAGGTCCATAATAACCCGTGGGTATTTTTTGAGGCCTGAGATCAGGGTGAAGATTTACTGTAAAAGGAGTGGTTAAATCTA
>NW_027885225.1:0-244 GCF_054177405.1 Leptonychotes weddellii | reverse complement strand
TAGCAACTACTTTTCTCTCTTTACCTTGATTGGTGTAACCAAGGTTTTTTTTTTTTTAATCAATTTTATTAATCTTTTCAAAGAACGAACTCTGACTTTATATGTTTTCTATTTCATTTACTTCCACTCTTATTTTAGAATTTCCTTTTTAAAAATTAACTTTGGGTTTAATTTTCTCTTCTTTCCTTCATCATTTAAGGTTGACCACAGGCCATTTATTTTATATATTTATTATTTCTCATGC
>NW_027885224.1:0-244 GCF_054177405.1 Leptonychotes weddellii | reverse complement strand
TTGGGAAAAAGAAGCCAACCATCAGCAGTAAAAGTCAGGGATTCGTTTCCTTTGACATGAATGCTCTTCTGGATCCACCCAGTGACTCCCTGAAGGAACCTCACCTCCCTGGGTTTGCAGATAACAACCACCTAACTTGGAATGGGTACTGCATCACATCCTCTGCGTTCTTTTGGTCAAAGCAAACCTGAGGCCTGCTTCGATCAAGAGGAGGGGAAATAGAGGCCATCTCTTGATGAGTGGA
>NW_027885223.1:0-244 GCF_054177405.1 Leptonychotes weddellii | reverse complement strand
TTAATGCCATTGAACTGTTCACTTAAAAAAAATGGTTAAAGGGGTGCCTGGGTGGCTCAGTCGTTAAGCGGCTGCCTTCGGCTCAGGTCACGATCCCAGGGTCCTGGGATCGAGACCCGCATCGGGCTCCCTGCTCGGCGGAGAACCTGCTTCTCCCTCTCACTCTGTCTGCTGCTCTGCCTACTTGTGCTCTCTCTCTCTGTGTTAAACAAATAAATAAAAATCTTAAAAAAAAAATGGTTAA
>NW_027885222.1:0-1644 GCF_054177405.1 Leptonychotes weddellii | reverse complement strand
TAAGAATCATTGTACGTGTACAGCACTATTTAGCGAGACTAATCTCACTTTTCTTAGTACAACTGAAAAGAAGAGTTTGAGACAATTCAAGAAAACTGCCTTCCCCTAAGTGAGAATAAACTTCCATTTTGTCCATGATACGTTAGCTAATTTTATTTTTTTATCTTTCCTGGAGATTTAGATCCAAACTATCTTGGTTAAGATCATTGGCTCTGAAGTCTGACAAACCCAGCTTTCAATCCAGGTCCTAAAATCTAGATCTCAACACTTACATCCTTGGGTAAATTATTTGCCCCACTAAAACTCAGTTTCCTCCTCTATAGAATATCGGCAAAAAAATTATCAGTTTCTAAGGTTCTATATATAGTACCTTGCACATAATAAAGCTCAAGAAATGGCATTTTCATTTATCAATTATCCCTATCTTATTATGCCATACAGTTATTTTGTGTAAGTCCACAAAATCAAATAAAAAGTGTTATGTTGGACATTTCATCCAGTGAATTGTCAGATAACCTATTACTTTTTTGCTCCTGATTCTCTATTATAATTGTATCAGAATTTTATTTTAAATCTTATTGTTTTAAGATATCACAACTTTATAAAATGATTTAACATAAACATAAGTGGCAATATATGACAAGCATACCAATATTGGGGAAGGGAGTACGACATTCTTCTTTTATGTTCAAAATCTATATATGATTTGAGAAATAGAGACACAAATTCCTCCTGAGGTAAGTCATCTTTCTTGGATGTCTCTAAACTCCTCTTTCTGACTGCACCAATAAGAGCCAAAAGAGGTTATTCTCTATAAATGGTGCTGTATCTCTAGAGTTAAAAATACATTGCCTGAAGTTGTAATGGGTCATCACTGTTGGCTTCTGTCCCAGAGACCTAGATCTATGTAACTTTTTAAAAAACTTTATTTATTTAAGCAATCTCTACACTCAACAACTCAAACTCACAGCCCCAAGATCAAGAGTCTCATGCTCTTCTGACTGAGCAGCCAGGTGCTCCTAGATCTATAGAACTCAGAAAAATCAGTTGGTGTTCATTGGTTCAGCTAGTAAGGCTCTCAAATGTCTTATCCTTCCCAAAGGTCCCATCTGATTATACAATAATCAGTGAACAGAGATTGATCTACTTTTTTTTTTTTAAAGATTTTTTATTCATTTATTTGACAGAGAGAGACACAGCGAGAGAGGGAACACAAGCAGGGGGAGTGGGAGAGGGAGAAGCAGGCTCCCCGCAGAGCAGGGAGCCCGATGCGGGACTCGATCCCAGGACCCTGGGATCATGACCTGAGCTGAAGGCAGTCGCTTAACCAACTGAGCCACCCAGGCGCCCTGATCTAGTTTTAAATTAGCATCATATCATGATGTATTTGATCTTTTTTTTTTTTTTTGCTTTTCAGAGAAAAGCACAGCCAACTTAACCCGGTCTATTTGTATAATATACTTTAAAGAATTATCCTTTATTTTTTTTAAAAAAGGCAAGATGAGTATTTAGAAAATTATTAGAGCTTACTATACTTTCCTTTGTCTTTTTGCAAGAAGTAGTCATGCTATATATAAAGGACACCCTCCTGGGCATATTTCATGGTCTCCTGGACATAGCACAGTGTTGTTGAAGGTGCACTGA
>NW_027885221.1:0-244 GCF_054177405.1 Leptonychotes weddellii | reverse complement strand
TAATATTTATATTCAAATGCTCTTCCTTTTTCAAAATAACTGAATTGCAAACTCATGGAGGGCAAAGTCATATTTGGCGGGTTACCTGTTGGACTGAACAACTCGAATACCATTCACTGCCTTTCTATCAAACCACAGCCCTGCAGGGAGTTACACTGGTCCGCCGATCTCTAGCCTTCTGAACCCTATAGACCACCATGAACAGAAACCTTCCCAAGGCTGAGATAGAGAACAGTGACGCATT
>NW_027885220.1:0-244 GCF_054177405.1 Leptonychotes weddellii | reverse complement strand
TTTGTGGATTTGTTGAATAAGCAAAAACATTAGTTGCTGCCTACCCTTTGAAAAGACTGTTGCTTTAGAAATCAACATATATTGGTTATTTTAAAAGTAGGGTGATTGGCCACAAGCTATATGACTAATATATAATATTAAACTCTTCACTAACCTTTCTAATTTTTTCACGGATTTTGTAGACATCTTTCAAAGCAACGTAATGTTTATCTTTTCCGTTTTGTTTCTGAAAGTACCTCTAACT
>NW_027885219.1:0-244 GCF_054177405.1 Leptonychotes weddellii | reverse complement strand
TCCACCAAAGTAAACTTATCTACAAATATATCGGGGTTATAGGATCTTGAGAGTAAGTCAGAAGGGAGCAAACCCTGTAGGCAAGTAGAAACGTGTATATTTTCCCCATCCCTCATTTCCTGCTGGAGAGTCACCTGAATGAGGATGGTGGTGGTGGTGGTGATGATGATGGTGATGATGATGATGGTGGTGGTGATGGTGGTAGTGATGATGGTGATGATGGTGGTGGTGATGATGATGATGG
>NW_027885218.1:0-244 GCF_054177405.1 Leptonychotes weddellii | reverse complement strand
GGGTGACCATAATTTGAGGAATAAAAATTCAAATACACTTATATTTTTCTCATTTCTCCAAAGCCCTGTGAACACTTTGACACAGACCAGCAGGAGTCCATATACAAGGCATATACAAGTGTTTGGAAGAGGTGGGGGGCACACCAGCTTCGTGTTAAAGCCCCAAGCTCTGGGAGTTCGAAGCCGGGGCTTTGAACCCACCTCTTCCACTCAGGAACCATGGCCCTGAGTAGTTGCAGTTCTG
>NW_027885217.1:0-244 GCF_054177405.1 Leptonychotes weddellii | reverse complement strand
CACAGATCTGTACCTCTGAAACAAATAATGCAATATATGTTAAGAAAAAAAAAAAAGAAGAAGAAGAAGAAGGTAGCAGGAGGGGAAGAATGAAGGGGGGCAAATCGGAGAGGTAGACGAACCAAGAGAGATGATGGACTCTGAAAAACAAACTGAGGGTTCTAGAGGGAAGGGGAGTGGGAGGATGGGTTGGCCTGGTGGTGGGTATTGAGGAGGGCACGTTCTGCATGGAGCACTGGGTGTT
>NW_027885216.1:0-244 GCF_054177405.1 Leptonychotes weddellii | reverse complement strand
ACTCAACATAATACCCTCCAGTTCCATCCACGTCGTTGCAACGACGTGCTCAGATGATCTTTTGATAAGTATTTCAAATTTTGTAACACTTCTCCAACTACCTCTTCTATTGCTGTTTAGAATTGTGATGATTGGGCGCCTGGGTGGCTCAGTCGTTAAGCATCTGCCTTCGGCTCAGGTCATGATCCCAGGGTCCTGGGATCGAGTCCCACATCGGGCTCCCTCCTCGAGGGGAAGCCTGCTT
>NW_027885215.1:0-244 GCF_054177405.1 Leptonychotes weddellii | reverse complement strand
TTGTTTTGGCTTTTCGGGGTTCCTTCATATACCATATGAGTTTTCGGATGGTGGAATGGAATATTTTTTAAGTTTTTATTTGAATTCCAGTTAGTTGACATACAATGTAATATTAGTTTCAGGTGTACAATATAGTGATTCAACACTTCTATTCAATACATGGAGCTCACCACAACAAATGCACACTTTTTTTTTTTTTAAGATTTTATTTATTCATTTGAGACACAGAGAGAGAGAGAGAGAG
>NW_027885214.1:0-244 GCF_054177405.1 Leptonychotes weddellii | reverse complement strand
TTCCTCGCTCCCTTCCCATAGCCGTAGCAGCACACGTCCTGGACCATTATCAGGCGAGACCAAGGAACCCATGCTACCTTGGCTGCCAGATTGGTGATCTTCATCCTTGGGGAGCCCCCAGGAGTCTGCCCTTCCTCTCTGGGGCTCCTGGCATCCTCTGGCCTTCAGCCGCCACTCAAGAGTCCTGCATCTGGAGCTTGCCACCAATATCTAGCCACCAAGAGGATTGCTTGCACCCTCCCCC
>NW_027885213.1:0-244 GCF_054177405.1 Leptonychotes weddellii | reverse complement strand
CCCAGTTGGTGGCACCAAGTCTCCTAAAGCTACGGAAGACTCCACTTACAGGGAGAGAGAGAAGAAACAGATGTAGCAGAACATTAATGATTTTCAAATCTAGGTAAAGAATACATCGTTGTTGATTTTCCTTTTCTTTCATTTTTAAAACTTTTCTAATTTTTTTACTTTAAAAAAATGCTTCAAAAATATTTTTTTTCCAAAATAAAAAGTTGGGGGGCAGTGATTTTTAAAAGATAATTAT
>NW_027885212.1:0-244 GCF_054177405.1 Leptonychotes weddellii | reverse complement strand
CCTTCTTTTGACTAGAAAACTTCTTTAAGGAATGAGTAAGATAAATCTTAATTCTAAGAGAAGGCCATCACACTTAAAGATTTGTAAAAAAAGAGAGCTTCTTTTTCTGACCCAGATAAACTTTGCAAACTCAAACATAAAACTTAAGTCATATCATCCAAAGAATTTTTTCTCTTACTCTCCAGCACCTTACTAGCTATTTTTAATGATTTACTTTTTAAAAGCACTTGGCCAATATGTATTT
>NW_027885211.1:0-1645 GCF_054177405.1 Leptonychotes weddellii | reverse complement strand
GGGAGGGTATGTGCCATGGTGAGTGCTGTGAATTGTGCAGGACTGTTGAATCACAGATCTGTATCTCTGAAACAAATAATATAATATATGTTAAAAAAAAAAAAGAAGAAGAAGATAGCAGGAGGGGAAGAATGGAGGGGGGGAAATCGGAGGGGGAGACGAACCATGAGAGAAGATGGACTCTGAAAAACAAACTGAGGGTTGTAGAGGGGAGGGGGGGGTGGGAGGATGGGTTAGCCTGGTGATGGGTATTAAAGAGGGCACATTCTACATGGAGCACTGGGTGTTACACACAAACAATGAATCATGAAACACTGTATCAAAAACTAATGATGTAATGTATGGTGATTAACATAACAATAAAAAATAAAAAATAATTTAAAAACCATAGCAATAAAAAATTAAAAAAAATAAGATAGTCTCCCATTACGAAGTTTATTAGTGGGAGTCATCGCATTAATAAGTCAAAGGAAAAAAATCCATATAATCATCTTAATAGATGACCAATGACAATTGATCAAGTTTGATATCTGTTCCTGGTCTTTTAAAATTAGTAGCCCTGAAAGAATTCCTCAGTATGAGAAAATTGTTTGAAACCAACAGGAAACATCTCACTTAATGCAGAAAACCTAGAGACAGTCCCACTAAGACAACATAGGGAGGGCTTTAAGAAGCAGAAACTCCAAGATAAAACCACACCGAACAAAAGTTTGACAGGGTAGATCTTGTACATAATGACGTGAAAGTTTCAAAGAAAAGAAAAACAATGTACTTTAAAAACAAGTGACAATTTGAAAAATATGTTTGCAATATGACTGATAATCACAATATCACTGTCCTTAATAAAGAACTTTTACAAGACCTCAGCAAGTTACAAAAGAAGAAACATAATGAGTTATATAGATATCATTTATATATTCACTTGAAACATATTGAAAAATAAAATAAATATTAAAAATAAATAAAATACATTAAAATAAATAAAATTAAAAAAAAATTTTTTAAGTGATGGTGCAAGTAGTTTTGAAGATTTTGGGTAAGAGGCACTGTTATCATTTGCTTAGAGAAATTTAAATTTGTTCAAAAGGTTTTGGAAAGCAATCTGGAAGCAAGTGTTAAAATACTTATAAATACCCATACCTTAATCTACTTTAGTCATGCATTCTGAAGAAATACACTGGAGAGAAAAATGAGGACTTCAGGACAGAGGATGCTATTTATGCTAATTAAAAACTGGAAATAATGTACAAATTCAATAGCTGGGCACTGGGTAAAAACACTCTACATAGGATGAAATACCAGATAACCAATAAAAATTATCACTTAGAAAGAAGTTAATAATTGGAAACAGGAAACGAAATCAGAGAGGGAGACAAATCAGAAGAGACACTTAACTCTAGGAAACAAACAGGGTTGCGGGAGGGGTGGTGGGTGGGGGTAACAGGGTGATGGGCATTAAGGCGGGCACATGAAGGAATAAGCATTGGGTTTTATATGCAACTGGTGAATCACTGAACTCTACATCTGAAACTAATGATACACTACATGTTAACTAATTGAATTTAAATAAAATAAAAAATTGAAAAAACTGAAAACAGGGAAGATCTGTTGTCAAGTAAATAAATCATGCTGCCATTCGCATGTA
>NW_027885210.1:0-244 GCF_054177405.1 Leptonychotes weddellii | reverse complement strand
GACTCTGCAGCCCCCGAGAACCCTTTGTTTCTTTCTCCCCCAGCCGGGTGGGTGTCTGGGAAGGTTTTCTCTGCCAAGGAAGCCCAGTTGGGTCGCCATTGATCTCTTCCCCCATCCCTGTTCCTCAGAGGTGCCCGTGGCTGCCGGTCTCGGGTCGAATCCGGGGGCTGTGCTGAGCAGGTGCTACATGCAGAGCCTGGACCTTTGGGGAGACACGGGGTTTGGGTGTCTGTCTGAAATCCAG
>NW_027885209.1:0-244 GCF_054177405.1 Leptonychotes weddellii | reverse complement strand
GGGACTCCAGGATCATGACCTGAGCCGAAGGCAGTCGCTTAACCAACTGAGCCACCCAGGCGCCCCTCACCCTTAACTTCTTAACACTAACACTTTCCTCATATTGCTTCTCACAGCATTTACCTGTATTCATTGTATCTGAGTGATGTCTATACATATTAGTTTATTTCAGTACAATGTCAGCCTTCAGAGGAAGTGACTTATGTGTTCCCCTGTTCCTGGAGCTATTACTTTTAAAAATAAT
>NW_027885208.1:0-244 GCF_054177405.1 Leptonychotes weddellii | reverse complement strand
CTCCTTTTCTTTTGTGGGGTTATCAGCTAAAATAGGGAAAGACTCCTCACCACTAAAGCTAGAGTTCATTTGAAAACTTTTAATTTATTCTCCATGATATGTGAGTTGCTTCAGATAACTCATGAACTTATTTGGTTTTTCTGGGGGGTGTTCGGTGGAATTACCCAAACTGTTATAAAATCAGGTATATGAAAGGAAACTCAGTTATAGGAAGCACTTACTGAACATCTACAAACAGGCATGG
>NW_027885207.1:0-244 GCF_054177405.1 Leptonychotes weddellii | reverse complement strand
TTTAGCCCAGTGGGGTCTCCCACCGCCCTCTGTTGAGGCATCTGTGCTTCCCTGGGCAGCACCTGCCACAGCTGGGATCTCTAGTGTGTGTGTAGGTCACTGTGTGTAAGTGCCACACTGACCCCCCGAGGCCACGGGGAGCTGGATGTCCCCCATGTCTGTTTGCTAAGAGCTGCACTCGTCCTTCCCCTGGAGCTGGCATGGTTTGGGCCCTCAGGCAGGTGCTATTTGGACAAATAAGGGG
>NW_027885206.1:0-244 GCF_054177405.1 Leptonychotes weddellii | reverse complement strand
CTCTCGCCGTCTCTGTCTGTCAAATAAATAAATAAAATCTTTACAAAAAAAAAAAAAAAGCTTAAAAATTGCTCAAATTTGGGGTGCCTAAGTGGCTCAGTCAGTTGGGTGTCTGCCTTCGGTTCAGGTCATGATTCCAGGGTCCTGGGATCCAGCCCTGTATTGGGCTCCCTGCTCAGTGAGAAGCCTGCTTCTCCCTTTCTCTCTGCCCCTCCCCCTGTCTGTGCTTGCTCTCTCTCTCTGT
>NW_027885205.1:0-244 GCF_054177405.1 Leptonychotes weddellii | reverse complement strand
TATCATGGTGAGTGTTTCATAATGTATATAATTATAGAATCACTATGTTGTACACCTGAAACTAGTATATTACATGTCAACTATCCTGCAATTAAAAATTAAAAAATAAAGTGCTTTATAATATATTCGTGAAAAGAGATTACATTTCTTAAGCATTCACTATGTGCTTGAAACAGTTCCAAGTGCTTCACATGTAGTAAATTATTTACTTTTCAAAAGAAACTTCTAAATTATGCATTATTAC
>NW_027885204.1:0-244 GCF_054177405.1 Leptonychotes weddellii | reverse complement strand
TTCTTATGCCCTTTAGTGCCCCTGCCTGAATGTGTTGTGCTCTTTCATTTTTGCCTTTGAACATGCTATTAATTATGTCTGGAATACCTTCTTTGTCTCTAGTTAGTAAATCCAATTCAACTCCAGCCTGTCTCTTCTGAGAAGCACCTCCTTTTTTCCCACTAAGAGTCAACAACCCCTTCTCAGTGCCCCCCCCCCCCAAATCAAGTGCTAGGGTTATTATTATACTCCGATTGGTTGCTTT
>NW_027885203.1:0-244 GCF_054177405.1 Leptonychotes weddellii | reverse complement strand
CTTCCAGTTCCATTTTTTTTTGGCATTTTCCTTAATTTTTTTTCTTTTTTTTTTTAGATCTAATGTGACACTTTTGTAGGTTATTTTTCATCATTTAAAATTTAGGCAGAACCTGGGGAGCCTGGGTGGCTCAGTCAGTTAAGCGTCTGACTCTTGAGTTTGGCTCAGGTCATGATCTCAGGGTCATGAGGTCAAGCCCCACATCCAGCTCTGGGCTCAGCGGGGAATATGCTTGAGATTCTCT
>NW_027885202.1:0-244 GCF_054177405.1 Leptonychotes weddellii | reverse complement strand
GTCATTAAGCGTCTGCCTTCGGCTCAGGTCATGATCCCAGGGTCCTGGGATCGAGCCCCACATTGGGCTCCCTGCTCAGTGGGAAGCCTGCTTCTCCCTCTCCCACTCCCCCTCCTTGCGTTCCTGTTCTCGCTATCTCTCTCTCTGTCAAATAAATAAATAAAATCTTATAAAAAAAAAAAAGGAAAAGAAACCCACTTTTACCTGACATGTACTCAGAGGTACTGGGAGGTTTAAACTGTCC
>NW_027885201.1:0-244 GCF_054177405.1 Leptonychotes weddellii | reverse complement strand
TTGGGAAAAAGAAGCCAACCATCAGCAGTAAAAGTCAGGGATTCATTTCCTTTGACATGAATGCTCTTCTGGATCCACCCAGTGACTCCCTGAAGGAACCTCACCTCCCTGGGTTTGCAGATAACAACCACCTAACTTGGAATGGGTACTGCATCACATCCTCTGCGTTCTTTTGGTCAAAGCAAACCTGAGGCCTGCTTCGATCAAGAGGAGGGGAAATAGAGGCCATCTCTTGATGAGTGGA
>NW_027885200.1:0-1645 GCF_054177405.1 Leptonychotes weddellii | reverse complement strand
CGGGGTGCACGTACCCCTTCGGATCCCTACTTTTGTATCTTTGGGGTAAATACCCAGTAGTGCAATTGCTGGATCATATGATAGCTCTATTTTCAAGTAAAACCTGTTTGTAGCAAGATTTTTCAGAAGAAACTATTCTTCGAATATTGAGCGCTAGTTTTTTTTTTTAAAGATTTTATTTATTTATTTGACAGAGAGAGACACAGTGAGAGAGGGAACACAAGCAGGGGGAGTGGGAGAAGGAGAAGCAGGCGTCCCGCTGAGCAGGGAGCCCGATGTGGGGCTCGATCCCAGGACCCTGGGATCATGACCTGAGCCAAAGGCAGACACTTAACGACTGAGCCACCCAGGCGCCCGAGAGCTAGTTTTTATTTTGCTTTTTCTGTAAATGTTCTTGGAATATAGAACATGCTTTTCATTTCTTTCAAGCATCTATGAAATTCTTGAGATTTTTTAATAAATATGCATTAATATACTTCATTCTCAATGATCAAGATCAACCATGTGCAAGGCTTTTTAGTACACAGGTGATTAGGTTTATTGCTGAACCTATTTTCCTCTTTGTCCTGCCAGATTTGATTCTGGCGAAACATATTACAAACAGAGAGATGCTAATTCAAAGAGACATTTACAAATTGGTGAAGTATTCACAAGCACACAGCACAGTTGGGGAAGATTGTGTGTGAGTAGGTTAAAAAAGGAAGCTAGAACTCACATGCAAAATAAGCTGTGAGTTAAAAAAAAAAAAATTGGCATTATAAGAAACAAGATAGAGATTTGCCATTGGCCTTTTCAACCAAGAATATTGAGGGAACACTTGTTTTGTTTTAAACTCCCCCAACTCCAGCAAGTAGAATACCCACTTGGCCAGTACTGGGAACTGGAAATTGATAAATCACTGGAAGAAAAGAATTAGCCCTCAGTGGCTAGTTTTCTGAAGTTATTTGCCTCTGTTTGATGGAGAGCAGGGTCTCTGGTATTCCCATAAATGCCTTCAATAACAAGAGAGAGGTGAATCTGATGAAAGATAAGAAAACAAAAACAAAAGCAAAAAAAGTTTATCTGAGGTGAGAAAAAAAAAAAATACCATACTTCAGAATGCATTATTTGAGGATCATGAACTTATACTCACCGACTTGATTTCTAACAGAAAGCAAGATTAAAAATGGTTGATAAAGGGAAAATGATGATATATAAAAAGCCATGCCACATGGACTGGAATCTTAAAATCCAGGAGAGTCAAGGAATCAACCTGTGTACGAGGAAGGATTTCACTATTAACTATGAAACTGATATAAAATTTGGTAGTATTCTTTATCTAATATTGGAACATTCCAGTTCATATGTTTAGTTTAAAGCCTGAGAAGAAAGTGTCTGCAATTTTCCCAGGTGGAATATGAAGGTGACTGTTGCAAGATAAAATAAAGATTGAAGTGGATTCAGTCAAATATCAGTGTATGACCTCATATTTACTCTGTTAACCAGCATTTATTTTTCTTCTTAGTGTCCTAAATACTTTTTTCAATTTTACTTTATTATATTATGTTAATCACTATACATTACATCATTAGTTTTTGATGTAGTGTTCCATGATTCATTGTTTGCATATAACACCCAGTGCTCCATTCAATATGTGCCCTCTTTA
>NW_027885199.1:0-244 GCF_054177405.1 Leptonychotes weddellii | reverse complement strand
TGGTAACGTTTTTTGGAATTTATTGATTTGTATTTAAAAGGAACCGCTGACACAGATTCACCGGAAATCACTGGAACAAGCGCGAGAAAACAGTTAATACTACCGAAACAGCAAAGTAATTCCAAGACATGTGGTTTCTCCAACAGAACAATACTGTAGGTGCTGTCACTGATATGAAAACTGACGGCTCCTTACTCTTCTAAACACACAGTGGTATATAATTAACAATATTCAATCACTTCTG
>NW_027885198.1:0-244 GCF_054177405.1 Leptonychotes weddellii | reverse complement strand
TAATATTTATATTCAAATGCTCTTCCTTTTTCAAAATAACTGAACTGCAAACTCATGGAGGGCAAAGTCATATTTGGCGGGTTACCTGTTGGACTGAACAACTCGAATACCATTCACTGCCTTTCTATCAAACCACAGCCCTGCAGGGAGTTACACTGGTCCGCCGATCTCTAGCCTTCTGAACCCTATAGACCACCATGAACAGAAACCTTCCCAAGGCTGAGATAGAGAACAGTGACGCATT
>NW_027885197.1:0-244 GCF_054177405.1 Leptonychotes weddellii | reverse complement strand
TTAATGCCATTGAACTGTTCACTTAAAAAAAATGGTTAAAGGGGCGCCTGGGTGGCTCAGTCGTTAAGCGGCTGCCTTCGGCTCAGGTCACGATCCCAGGGTCCTGGGATCGAGACCCGCATCGGGCTCCCTGCTCGGCGGAGAACCTGCTTCTCCCTCTCACTCTGTCTGCTGCTCTGCCTACTTGTGCTCTCTCTCTCTGTGTTAAACAAATAAATAAAAATCTTAAAAAAAAAATGGTTAA
>NW_027885196.1:0-244 GCF_054177405.1 Leptonychotes weddellii | reverse complement strand
GTGGAAGGTGCTCGGTGATGCTGGACACAGACCCTGGGCAAAGACCCTCACCCATGGAAATTGATCAATGATGCCAGGCACAGACCCTGACACAGGGAAGGTGCTGGTTCATGCCGGGCACAGACCCTAAACCATACAAGGTGCTGGTTCATGCTGCCGGGCACAGACCCTAAACCATGGAAGGTGCTCGGTGACGCTGGGCACAGACCCTAACCCATGGAATATGCCCCGTTAATCTTAGCAG
>NW_027885195.1:0-244 GCF_054177405.1 Leptonychotes weddellii | reverse complement strand
CACGGTGTGGAGAAGGGGCTGGAGATGGCAGAGCCAGGACTCTGTGGCTAGGTCTGCTGACCCCTGA
Organism: Leptonychotes weddellii; assembly: GCF_054177405.1. Taxonomy (NCBI): domain Eukaryota; kingdom Metazoa; phylum Chordata; class Mammalia; order Carnivora; family Phocidae; genus Leptonychotes; species Leptonychotes weddellii. The sequence goes on along the minus strand of NW_027885195.1, from coordinate 177 downwards.
TGCTCTTATGCCAAGTCCACGCCCACATGGCCTCTCCTGGGCTGGGCTGCCACCAAAATTCTACTTCCTCCTTTTCAAGGAAGTCTTCTTGGACTTGCCGAAGGGGGGTCAGCCGCTCTCTGGAGCACAAACTGAGGGGGGCATCAGGGCACCTGTCTCCACGGGCCCAGTCCCTCT
>NW_027885194.1:0-244 GCF_054177405.1 Leptonychotes weddellii | reverse complement strand
CCCAAAGTTTTGGAGGACATTGGACATTTCTCTGTACAAGCAGACTGGGTTATTTGATCAAGTGATGGGCATTTTTGAAATAGGAAATCCACCTTCTATCTATAGGAATCCCCATATCTGGTGGGCAAAAATAAACATTATGTGTCTGATACTTTTATTTTGGTGCTGAGTATTTGAAATAATCTTTCATAGCCATTTGCTTGAAATGCTTTGTCTCATCATAGATAGTCAGCAACCATTTTTT
>NW_027885193.1:0-244 GCF_054177405.1 Leptonychotes weddellii | reverse complement strand
GGAAGGGCTGGAAATCAATAACTAAGGTAGCCAGAACTTTATTGGCATGCCACCAAGAACATCCACCTCTCATTCTTAGCTTTTCTATTCCCTCCAGCTTGCTTGATCTGCCTTCTCCCATCAGATTTGTACACCAAAGAAATAAGCACTATAGACCTCAACGAGAACAGAACAAAGGGCTTTTTGGAAAAGCAACCTCGGTAAAATGTGCCGATTAGTCCCCACGACTCTGAAGAAGCTCCCT
>NW_027885192.1:0-244 GCF_054177405.1 Leptonychotes weddellii | reverse complement strand
TTGCAGTAAGACAGCCATGACAAAGGAAACAGAAGCAGCAGTAAGAGCTTTCCAGTCTTGTTGTTGGGGCTCATGAATTCATGTATGGTTAGTATCAAGTCACACGGAAATATGGGTTCCATGCGGACTGGGACCTTGTCTTTTTTATTCTCTGCTCTGGTTCAGCACCTAGCACAGTGTTGACTGATGGTAAGTACTTATCAGTATAGGTTGAATGACCTATAATAAGACCACATATTATACA
>NW_027885191.1:0-1645 GCF_054177405.1 Leptonychotes weddellii | reverse complement strand
ATTGGTTGAATACTGTAAAATAACACTAGGGTGATACTTGAACCATGAAACAATTCTATTAAACAGAACACATGTCTTACGTTAATGGCCTATGTTTCTACCTTAAGAATCTAGAAAATAAAAGGAAAGGCACATTTGATCCAAAGAAGAAGAAAGCAAATAGAAATGGAAATCAATGAAACAGAAAACAAAAAAAAAATTATTACTAGAGATAATAAATGAAACTAAAATTATTTGAGAAGACTGATAATATGTAATATTGACAAACTAGCCAGGCTTGATGTGAAGGAAAGAAAAGAAGACCCAAATTGCTAATGGGACAGATTACATTAAAGCTGATTCTATAGCTATTAGTGAACCTCAAGGGAATTTTGTGGACTTTTTTCTTTTTCTTTTTTTTAGATTTTATTTATTTGAAAGAGAAAGAGAGAGAGTGGGGGGAGGGGCAGAGTGGGAGAGAGAAAATCCCAAGCAAACTCTGCACTGAGCACGGACCCTGACATGGGGCTCAATCTCATGACCCTGATATCATGACCTGAGCCAAAATCAACATCAATCTCTTAACAGACTGACCAATTCAGGCGCCCTCAAGGTAATTTTCTAAATAACTTCATGTCAATAGATTTAACAATGTAAACTTTGAATTAGGCAAAAAAAAATTGTTTTAGATCCAACTTCAAAGCATAGTCATAATCAAATATTTTTTAAAAATATACTTCAACACTTTTTAAATGTCTGCTCTTCAAACAACACTGTTGGGTGGGTAAAAATATAATCCACAGACTAGGAGAATATTTGCAAAGTTTAGCTCCGATAAAGGATTTGAATCTAGGATAGGTAAAGAATACTCAAAATTCAACAAGAAACAGCACAATTTTAAAAATGAGCAGAAAGTCTGATCAAATATTTTACCATAGCAGATATATTGATGGCAAATTAGTACATACAAACATGCTAGACTTTGACAAGTCATTTAAAAATGCAAATTAAAACCACAAGGAGATATCACTACATACCTTTTAGAATGGCTAAAAATAAAAACCATACAAAGTACTGGCAAGTGGGTGGAGAAATTGGAACCCTCATATACTGCTATTGGAAATGTAAAATGGTACATCCACTTTGGAAAATCATTGGAAGTTACTTTAAAAATTAAACATCCATGTACCATATGATCCATTCTACTCCTAGCTATTTACTCAAGACAAAAGAAAGCATATGTTTTTTCAAATACTTGTATACAAATATTCACAGCAGCCTTATTTATAATTGCTATAAATTGGAAAGAATCCAATTGTTCATCACCAAGTGAATATATAAACACATTATGGTATATCCACACAATGGAAACAACTCAGCAATATAACTGAATGAGCTGTTGGTATACACTACAACATAGTGTATGAATTGAGAACTAATTATCCTGAGTGAAAGAAGCCAGATAAACAGGGCGCCTGGGTGGCTCAGTTGGTTAAGCGACTGCCTTCGGCTCAGGTCATGATCCTGGAGTCCCTGGATCGAGTCCCGCATCGGGCTCCCTGCTCGGCAGGGAGCCTGCTTCTCCCTCTGACCCTCCCCCTCTCATGTGCTCTCTGTCTCTCTCATTCTCTCTGTCTCAAATAAATAAATAAAATCTTTAAAAAAA
>NW_027885190.1:0-244 GCF_054177405.1 Leptonychotes weddellii | reverse complement strand
TTTTTTTTTAAGATTTTATTTATTTATTTGAGACAGAGAGAATGAGAGACAGAGAGCATGAGAGGGAGGAGGGTCAGAGGGAGAAGCAGACTCCCCGCCGAGCAGGGAGCCCGATGCGGGACTCGATCCCGGGACTCCAGGATCATGACCTGAGCCGAAGGCAGTCGCTTAACCAACTGAGCCACCCAGGCGCCCCTGTAAGATGACAGTTTTAACGTCATTCCTTATAAAAGCAATCTACCAG
>NW_027885189.1:0-244 GCF_054177405.1 Leptonychotes weddellii | reverse complement strand
TATAAAACCTTATTTTAAACTGATGACATCTTAATTTCAATAGCTTCCCTAAACTTTACACTTTTACTTATTTTCCCCATCACATTTTGGGTTATTGATGTTACAGTTTACTTATTTTTACCTTGTGTAACCAATAACACATTGTTGTAATTAGGGTTTTTTTAGTACACTTTTTAACTTTTATTTACCTATTTATTTAAAAGTGTATTTATCATTACCAATGAATTTTATACTACCTTCTTAT
>NW_027885188.1:0-244 GCF_054177405.1 Leptonychotes weddellii | reverse complement strand
TTTTCCCAGGCTCTCTTGCCAATGTCAGACCATTTGACTAAGTTCAGGCTGATGAGGTATGAAAGAATCTGAGGAATGCCATTTCCAGGTCATCTCTTTATGGATGCTTACTTTGTACTCTTCCTTTTCTGTTGCCTAGAAAATGGTGACAACTGGAGAAATTTTGGAAACTGTAGGTTGAAGACAAGAGCCATCCCCAACCCTGGAATGCTCACCTTCGGAGTGTTCATTTATTTAAGCACCT
>NW_027885187.1:0-244 GCF_054177405.1 Leptonychotes weddellii | reverse complement strand
AGTATGCAAACATTTTTGTCAATGTTCACAGAAATACAGAGGCATAATTTTTATTCACTAAAATGCATAAATTTCAAGTGCATTCATTCATCTCAGTGCAGTTTTTACAAATGAAGAAACTCCTATAGCTGCCACCAGGCTCAAGATAGGCAGCACTGCCAGCCGTGTGTGTGTGTGTGTGTGTGTGTGTGTGTGTGTGACTTGCCAGCAGGAGATGGAATGCCTTCTCCTGATCGCTATTGTT
>NW_027885186.1:0-244 GCF_054177405.1 Leptonychotes weddellii | reverse complement strand
TCTCTCGCTGTGTCTCTCTCTGTCAAATAAATAAATAAAATCTTTAAAAAAAAAAAAAAGACTACCCCTTGCAAACCCAACCAGGAAAATCCAGATTGTGAGAAACTGCATGACAAACATCACAATTTCTTCAGCAAATAAATTGCAAACGAGCACATTCTCTCTCTCTCTCTCTCACACACACACACACACACACACACATAAACACATAGATGGAGGATACTTATAAATCAAGGGAAATTTA
>NW_027885185.1:0-244 GCF_054177405.1 Leptonychotes weddellii | reverse complement strand
TACATTATATGTTAAAAAAGAAGAAGAAGAAGAAGAAGAAGAAAGAAGAAGAAGAAGAAGAAGAAGATAGTAGGAAGGGAAAATGAAGGGGGGGAAATCGGAGCGGTAGACAAACCATGAGAGACTATGGACTCTGAGAAACAAACTGAGGGCTTTAGAGAGGAGGGGGTGTGGGGGGATGGGTTAGCCTGGTAATGGGTGTTAAGGAGGGCACATATTGCATGGAGCACTGGGTGTTATATGC
>NW_027885184.1:0-244 GCF_054177405.1 Leptonychotes weddellii | reverse complement strand
TCCACCAAAGTAAACTTATCTACAAATATATCGGGGTTATAGGAGCTTGAGAGTAAGTCAGAAGGGAGCAAACCCTGTAGGCAAGTAGAAACGTGTATATTTTCCCCATCCCTCATTTCCTGCTGGAGAGTCACCTGAATGAGGATGGTGGTGGTGGTGGTGATGATGATGGTGATGATGATGATGGTGGTGGTGATGGTGGTAGTGATGATGGTGATGATGGTGGTGGTGATGATGATGATGG
>NW_027885183.1:0-244 GCF_054177405.1 Leptonychotes weddellii | reverse complement strand
AGTCTCTCATGGTTCATCTCTCCATCCAAATTCCTCCCTCATTTTTCCCTTCCTTCTCCGAATGTCCTCCATGCTATTCCTTATGTCCCACAAATAAGTGAAACCATATGATAATTGACTTTCTCTGCTTGACTTATTTCACTTAGCATAATCTCCTCCAGTCCCATCCATGTTGATGTAAAAGTTGGGTATTCATCCTATCTGATGGCTGAGTAATATTCCATTGTATATATGGACCACATCT
>NW_027885182.1:0-244 GCF_054177405.1 Leptonychotes weddellii | reverse complement strand
CCTCTGCAGGGTTTCCTTGTAAGGGGGGAGGTGCTGGTTTTTAACGGGAGGGGTGCAGCTTGGAGGGTTCAGAGGAATCTGGGGACTCAAGATCTTTGGGGGCTCCACCCCTTATGTCCCCCGGCTGTGTGTCAGAGTCCCGTTCTTTCCCACGCAGGGTCCTGACCTTAGTTCGCAGACCTGATTACCCACTGGGGGGGGCTATCATCAAAATGACAGGCAATAGCAAGTGTTGGGGAGGATT
>NW_027885181.1:0-244 GCF_054177405.1 Leptonychotes weddellii | reverse complement strand
CTGTTCAGAGAGTTGTTGCTATTCCTTTCTTCGATCTCCTGTTGGGTTTGTAGGTGTTCAGAATGGTTTGATCCCTATCCAGCTGAATTCCTGAGAGGAGACGAAATCCAGGTGTCCTACTCCTCCGCCATCTTGCTCCGCCCTACAAACACTATTATTTAATTATCTACAGCACAGAATTAAATTATGAAGAAATCTAAAGTGACAAATTGAGTCTCCTTTTGGAGCATTTTAGACACATGAT
>NW_027885180.1:0-1645 GCF_054177405.1 Leptonychotes weddellii | reverse complement strand
TGGCTCAGTCGGTTAAGCGACTGCCTTCGGCTCAGGTCATGATCCTGGAGTCCCTGGATCGAGTCCCGCATCGGGCTCCCTGCTCGGCGAGGAGCCTGCTTCTCCCTCTAACCCTCCCCCCTCTCATGTACTCTCTCTCTCTCATTCTCGCTCTCTCAAATAAATAAATAAATCTTTAAAAAAAAAAAAAAGAAAGAAAACATTGGCTAGCTTCCATGATGTGTTGCTTCTCTTATTTGTCAGGTGGTAATTCATATAGAACCTGCCTGGCAGGGTACAGGTTTGTGACCCCTTGGCCTCATCAGGAAAGTAGTCTGGGAGGGGAGGAAGAGACATGACCATGGATGGGGTTGGGCAAAATGCTCTGGGATGTTCCTTTCATCCCGATTGTCTGGTTTGACCAAACGTTTCACCTATTAATCTCATTTTCTTCTTCCCTCTCAATACAGTATACATACTGGAGTCATGTTCTAAAACATTTGGTAATTGTTTTTGCCCAAAGGCACACTTTGACGTCTAAGTACATGTTAACATTTCACGCACCAGCCTGATGGACCTGACCGCCGAAGTTCCCTTTTCCTTGTATGACGGCCAGACTGAAGGAAGACACGCTTGGGTGTGGAGCAGAGCTGAGTGGTTTTGGCAGCCCCTCTAGCAGACGTGTTTTGGGGAACAATTCCTTTCTCATGCAAAGCAGCCCAGAGACCTGAGCAGACGCATTCATTTGCCCTAATCTCATCTGAAGTCTCCCAGGAAATAACCTAAACACAAACACAGGGTGTTTCCCACATCACTTTTCTTCAAAGCACTTTACCTCCCGATCTTCTAATCAAACTTCACAGCTTGCTCGGGAAGGGAAGATGGTTTTCTTCATGTCCTGGTGCCCGCAAGGCAGGCCAACACAAGGCAATGAAATAAGGAGCAGAAGGCTTGGTTTGGTCCCCATCTTCTCTCTTTGAATCTCTTGATGGATGTCTGGGGCTGGTGGTCATATTCCTTAATCTATGAGCTAAAGGCTGCACCTGTAGCCATTGGCAACTTAGACTTTCTAGACTCTGTCTAAACCCTAGCAATGTAACTTTGGGTCAGCATAAATTTTGTTTGAGTCTTTATAAAATAGGAATAGCAATCTGTTGTCATGGGATTACTGGAGAGATAAAACTAGATAATGAAGATGAAGATGAAGATATTTGGCATCAATTCATAGTCAGACATGAATTCGTTCAAGCAGAACAACCAACCAACAAACAGACCAACCAACCCGACAAACAAACCCAACAGCATCATCATTATCATCTTTATCAACAACAACAGAGTGATTTGATCCAATCGGTTCAGTGGCCGTCAGAAAAACATCACGACAAATCAGACAGGAGGGTTGCTGTCCCTGGCTGTCGTTGGGGTGGGTGGCTGTGCAAGGCAGTGATGGATGTGCGGGGACTTACTGCTCTGCAGCCAGAAAGCCTGAGCTCAGAGCTCAGCTTCACCACTTCCCAGATGGGTGATCCTGGGCCAGATACATAACTGCTTCATGCCTCAGTTTTCCTGCCTGTAAAATGGCCATAAGAGTAGCACCTGCTTGGGATGCCTGGGTGGCTCAGTTGGTTAAACATCTGCCTTCAGCTCAGGTCATGATCCCAGGGTC
>NW_027885179.1:0-244 GCF_054177405.1 Leptonychotes weddellii | reverse complement strand
TACATTGATTTAATCAGCACCTTCAACAGTGTAGTGTAAGCCTTTGAGACTTTTTCTTCTATGCACATAAAAATATACATTAAGATTTTAGTTCATATACCAAGTATTTACCATGTGACAGGCTTAGCTTTGCTTGAACTACACAGCTAGAGTGGGGTTGTGTTGTATGAGTCTTCTCATTGTGGGACCCAGGCTCAAGGAGAATCTCCTTTCTGGGATATGACAATATAGGATTGAGACAGAG
>NW_027885178.1:0-244 GCF_054177405.1 Leptonychotes weddellii | reverse complement strand
TTAGTAAAGAGCTCATAAAGTCAAAGAGCAAAAGCTTTTAAGGGTCATATTCTTTTACAAGGAAATAGAGTATTTTATAAGATATTAGGAATTACCAAGGGGATAAATCACTCCTACTATACTTTTTTCCTCCTTTTTTTGAGGAAAATCAGATTTCCTAATATAACACAGAAAACTAATGAGTTAATAGTATTGGTAGTTAATAGTATTGAAAAATTTTGAAGGCCTATTTGTTATGAATATA
>NW_027885177.1:0-244 GCF_054177405.1 Leptonychotes weddellii | reverse complement strand
TTATGTTCTGTAAATTTTAGACTTGCAGAAAAAGTTGTGACTATGTTAGAGAGTTCCCATATACCCCACTCCTGGTGTCTCACATTGCTAACATTAATATGGAAGATTTGTCATGACTTATGAACTGATATTGATACATTATGATGAAGTAAAGCCCATACTTTATTCACATTTCTGTAGTGATTACCTAATGTATAGTATCAGATTAGTTATCCAAAGTACAAAATAAATATTCCTAAGTCTA
>NW_027885176.1:0-244 GCF_054177405.1 Leptonychotes weddellii | reverse complement strand
TTATCCCTGGGCTGCAAGATTGGTTCAACATCTGCAAATCAATCAATGTGATACCATTATATCACAAGAACAAAGAACGAAAGAACAAGATTTATAAAAGAAAGAACAAGAACCATATGATCCTCTCAATAGTTGCAGAAAAAGCATTTGACAAAGTACAGCATCCTTTCTTGATCAAAACTCTTCAGAGTATAGGGATCGAGGGTACATACCTCAATTTCATAAAAGCCATCTATGAAAAACC
>NW_027885175.1:0-244 GCF_054177405.1 Leptonychotes weddellii | reverse complement strand
GACTGGCTGTCCCTGGGTTGGTGGTGGTGGTGGGAGGTCCCCTCTCCTTCCCAATTTATTGCCTTTCTCTCCCTCACTGTCTTCCTCTTCCCAGCTGTCACTCCTACTTTTCATTCTTAACATTGGACCTTTTTCTCCCCACTGCCCTATCAAACTTCTGAGGTTTTACTGAAATAGTGATTTGAGGTACCTCACATGCCTTTTCCAAGACATTAGGCAGATGAACGAGAGCTAAAAGGCTATT
>NW_027885174.1:0-244 GCF_054177405.1 Leptonychotes weddellii | reverse complement strand
TTAGACTTGGTGTGAGGAGCAGAGAAAACAACAAACTCTTTACAATGATGTTTTGTGAATTAAATAATCTACTTGGCAGCATCTAATTCTTAACTTGATTAGTGCTTAATAACCACTTATCCCCTCAGAAGAGGAAGGATTAAAATGACAGTGGTACGAAGAAAATAGTTCAATCATTCATTCTTCACGCATTTACCAGCGTCGTCTACATAGCACATCTCATACCAGACATCGAAGGTCATGG
>NW_027885173.1:0-244 GCF_054177405.1 Leptonychotes weddellii | reverse complement strand
TAGCCAGCTTTGCCTGAAATTAAGTGGGCACACCCACTTAAATTGTTATGATTTCCTGGAAAATTGACCCATTTATCATTATGCTATGCCTCTCTTTATCCCTGATAATTTTCTTGTTCTGTAGCTGGCTTTGCCTGAAATTAAGTAGCCACACCAACTTTATTCTGATTAGTGTTAACATGGACTACTTTTTTTTTTTAAAGATTTATTTATTTAGAGAGAGAAAGCACACACAAGTGGGGGG
>NW_027885172.1:0-244 GCF_054177405.1 Leptonychotes weddellii | reverse complement strand
GACCTCTGCTTGCTGGGGGGGGGGCGGGGGGGGCAGGTACAGACTGGAGGCAGCAGTGAGGGTGGGAGCCAGGGTGGAGGCAGTAACAGTGGTCTAGGTAGACAATGATGGAGGACTGGGGTCTGGCCCTCAGGAGCCCCTGGGAGCGGGACCACACATCAGACAACAGCTCATCACCTGGCCCTATCACCCCCATCTTTCAGTTGAAGAAACTGAGGCCGAGCTGATCCCCAGGTGATGCCCT
>NW_027885171.1:0-244 GCF_054177405.1 Leptonychotes weddellii | reverse complement strand
TGGCAGTCAAACAAATCCACCACAGCGACAACCACCCACCACAGGAGCAAAATAAATTCGTTATTTTTCCTTTTTTCCCAGATGAAGAGAAGCCTCAGATTCATTTCAGCTGGATAGAGTGAAAAAGCCTTCAAGCTAGCAGCTGTCAATAAACCATTTGGGTTTTTTTTTTTTCCTATAAAGACAATGCAACATCTCTCAAGATAGTGAAAACAGGAGGGGGATCCTTAACCACCCCTTTATT
>NW_027885170.1:0-244 GCF_054177405.1 Leptonychotes weddellii | reverse complement strand
TTAATGCCATTGAACTGTTCACTTAAAAAAAATGGTTAAAGGGGTGCCTGGGTGGCTCAGTCGTTAAGCGGCTGCCTTCGGCTCAGGTCACGATCCCAGGGTCCTGGGATCGAGACCCGCATCGGGCTCCCTGCTCGGCGGAGAACCTGCTTCTCCCTCTCACTCTGTCTGCTGCTCTGCCTACTTGTGCTCTCTCTCTGTGTGTTAAACAAATAAATAAAAATCTTAAAAAAAAAATGGTTAA
>NW_027885169.1:0-1645 GCF_054177405.1 Leptonychotes weddellii | reverse complement strand
CGAGAGAGGGAACACAAGCAGGGGGAGTGGGAGAGTGAGAAGCAGGCCTCCTGCAGAGCAGGGAGCCCGATGTGGGGCTCGATCCCAGGACCCTGGGATCATGACCTGAGCCGAAGGCAGACGCCCAACGACTGAGCCACCCAGGCGCCCCTGCGCATCTGCTTCTTGCGGAAGAGGCGGGAGAAAAGGGAGGAGATGCTGAGGCCCATGGCAGTAGTCGCACTTGCGATGGGCAGGAGCAGAAGGGGTTTGGGGGCGTCCCCGGGCCTTCTCCTTTCACGCTCCCAGCAAACGGAGCGAAGGAAGAGGAGCTGAGGGAGAAAGAGGGCGGCAGAGACGGCTCGCTAGCCCGCGTGACGGACGAAGCTCTGGAACAAGAACTAACGGGGCGCTGCTCGACGACTGGCGCGGCAGCTGCGGGTCTGGCGTTTTAGGCTCCTGCTCTGCCATGTCACGCGGTAGGCGCGGCGACTCCAGCTGCGGCCCGGTCCCCCCCCAACGTGGACAGAATCGCGTCACCGCCGTCACTTGGCCATTTTGCGATTCATGTTGTAGATTCTCACTGACGAGCAGAAGATGGAAATAGAGACTAAAGTTATATTTTGTGTTTTTTTTCTCATACCATCCATGGTACCCCTGAATAGGTTAATAATTATAGAACGGGTTTATTAACTGAATACTTTTAAATAATGTTTTGAGACTAGAAAGTGATCATACTTAATAGGAAGACAACATAATGTGACAGGACCTAAATTAAGAAAGATTATAGTAGTATCTTCATTAAAATACAGACATAGAAGTGAAATAAATAAGATTTAAAAGAAAAAGTTCCATAAGCTAAGAACTGAAGGTATAGGAATACCAGCAATGAGAGAAAACCAGGAAGGGAGACTGGAGATAGATAGATAGATAGATAGACAGACAGACAGACACAGACAGATAGACTGATAGATTGATTTAGAAATCTGACATATAAACAGAATTTTGTGTTCCTGTTCTTTTTCAGGATAATTAATTAGAAAAATGCAAGAGAATTTCTAAATAAACAAATGCAAACAATACACCAAGTTTAACTTCCAGCTCCTCTGCCTACCACTCCCCCATTTTCCTCCTCCCCCCCTTTATTTCTATCAATGTGGATGCTTCCAACTGAAAGAAGTATAAAACACAAGCCAAGCTTACTAAAATATTAAGGGGGAGCTTTTGGTTCATATACCTACAAGTTTCAGAGGAACTGTGATGCGCAGACATGGTTTGAATGGAGCCTGTGATTCTCTCGGGATGCATACCCCTGTGTGCCATCTTCAATCCCAGGAGGTTTTTCTCGTTGTAGCAACTTGGCAGTTGTTTGGATGGAGATAAATGTTCATGGTATGGTGGTATGGTATTCCTGGCCAAAGTCTCAAGTTCTGTACTGATCACTTGGCTTGGGTAACCAGAACACATTTTTTTGGTAAGAGATACACTCTGTTCCCAGAGTCAAGGGTGAATTCAGTCTTACCTCCAACTTCATGGCTGCATGGCTGTCACAGCATTAAGTAAATGTGGGGTAAAGGACGAATTAGTGCAAATGACACTTCCCCAAAGAAAACCTGGCACCAAATATGGAGGCTCAAAGGAAGGAGTAGGTAGGCATGTGATTATT